>NC_080378.1:17714793-18019342 GCF_014773155.1 Arachis stenosperma
GGGGAGGCACTCATAATTCACTTTTTACAATTTTAGATGTAGTTTTTAGAGAGAGAGGTTCTCTCCTCTCTCTTAGGATTAGGATTTAGGATTTCTCTTAGTTTTAAGAGTGACTCTCAATCCCAGGTTTTTTATTTTTATTTATCCCAATTTAATTTATGAACTCTTCCATGTTACAGATTACTCTTTTAAATTAATGTTATTTGAGATATTTCAGTTTAATATTGCTTTCTTTTATTTATGTTATTGTTGTTCTCAATCTGAAGACATTTTTATTCCAGTAGCTTCAATTTTCTTTCCTTTTGGTCTGGGTTAAGAAATTAGTAACTCAACAGTTATTAAACTCAGCATAATTGATAACCGTTATTTTGCTAATTGGACTGAACTTCAATAATCCCAACTTTTTCTTAGGAAATAAATAGGATTCAAAGGTCAAACTAATTAGTCCCTTGACTTTCCTTGCTTTAAGGGTTGACCAAGTGGAATTAAGATTCAACTTTCATTATTGTTGAAAAGGATAACCCAGTTGGACTTCCAATCTCTCTTACCTTGCCAAAAGTTGCTTTACAGTTATTATTTAATTTTTTAATTGTCATTTAAATTAACTGCCGCATTTATTCCTCATTCTCAAAACCCCAATTTTACCTTTTTTATAACCGATAATAAGAACATACCTCCCTGCAATTCCTTGAGAAGACGACCCGAGGTTTAAATACTCGGTTAACAATTTTTAAAGGGGTTTGTTACTTGTGACAACCAAAACGTTTGCACGAAGGGATTTCTGTTAGTTTAGAAGCTGTATCTACAATGCGAATATTTTTAATAATTCTTTACTAGCAAAAATCCTAACGTCAGCCTGCCAAACACAACCTGCATTTGGGGTTTCCAACCTGGTCAAAGTAACAAGTCATGTCTACATGCAGAGGGCAGGGACACGTTTTGACATTTTCTTCTCCTTTCCTGCCAAACGCAAGCTGCGTTTTGCAGCTTTATGCAGCTTTTGCATTTTTTGTTCAGGTGTAACTTGCGTTTTGTAGGTTACTGACTATAGCAGATGCACATATGTAGATTACACGCCATGCAACAATATACCTGAAGATCACCATTCTTACTTTCATTAATTAATTAATTTCTGCTCGCAGGTAGAGACAGCAAAAATAAAATTAAAAAAATAAACTATTTTTGCTTTCATTGGCAACAAAAATGAGACAAAATGAGACGTTATATTCGAATTTTTAGATTCATTTTCGTTAGCTTTATAACTGAAAATGGGTGATTGTTTAGTGCCTCATTTTAGTAGTCTTAAAATCCAAAAATTGTGTAAAATTTTTGTGTAACAAATTATTTTTTATTTTTATAGTGGAAAAAATACACCTAAATATACAAACTGATGAATTGTTATATCTTGATTTAAATATGTAAATAATGATTGTTTTATTTAAATAAAAAAACTATATATGTAATGAGACATGCATGCTATTTGTGTAAAGTTCACTGTATACTATTACCTTTGGAAGGTAAACGTGGTAAGGTTAGACAAGTAACATACACTAAAGCATGTAATTGTTAAAGATGAGTACTATAAATAAAGGCTATTATTGTTGAAAAAAAAGGGTCAACTACGAAGACTATAACCTGCAACAGATGAATTATTATTCTTTCTTCAATGTCAAAATTTTTAAGAAAACTATTTTGAGTGCTAGCAAGAATTGAAGGGTACGAAAACTTTTTGAAACCTTAGGCATAAGAAACGGACGCGGGTCATCGATTTGACCTTATTGCATAGAAAAGCACTAGCAGCGGCTAAAAAATTAGTATATCAAAAAAATTTTGGTGTAATACACGTGAATTGACTTGATAGGTGTAATGCACGTATATGACTAATAAAGTTTTGCAGGTTGCAAAAATTATGGATGTGTGATTAGAGTCATTTGTTACTGTAAAAAAAAATGCTAATTGATCTATTTAAATTTTCGCAGGTTGTGAAAATTATGAAAATAATCATTTGTTTTTTGTCCATGATTTTTTGCATATCACAATATTTTTTTATTGGTTAACACTTATTTATTGTAGATTGCAAATGTATAATTTTATATGAAAATTTTTTTTTATAAATAAACTACCGAGGTAGTTTTCAGACAATGTGAAATGTGATACGATTCATGTGCCATAAATTTCTTCTTTTGCCATGTGTTCTTTAGCAAAGTGTTATTAGTTTTAAAGATTTTTTAGGTGAGACTAACAAATAATGAAAGGTATTGTAAATTTGCGAGTGTATCATAATGATAAGATTATACCACATACACAAAAAGGTGTGAGTTTTGTCTGCAAACATCCGTTTTCTTTTGTTGTTCCATGTACTATAACGTTTGCAGCGCTATAAAGAAGTCTTTGTGAGAGCATCAAAAGTAATAATTCGAAGAGGGTGAATAATATATTATACAGAAACCTCATGTTAATATTTGGCAGGGTAATACAGTTTCAAACCATGGCCATCATGGACGAAACAAGAATGCAACAGATATTTCTTATTCATTATCATACTCAAACTCATGTGCTGGTAGAAGAATTATTTGTTAAGTTTGAGGAAACGGTAGCGACTGAGGTTGAATACAAGTCATATCCAGGATGAAGGAAAGTTGAGCTGGGATGAAAATAATAGTGATAGTGAAGAGTAGTTCGTAGGCAATTACCAAATCGTTGATAAACCCGAACAAGACGTGGACAAAGTAGTGGATGCAGTCATGCAAAATGCAATAAGTGCAAGTGCTACCTAGCATGCTTTCGATGTGCCATCATTTATGCATGCTTTAGATATTGAGGCCATGCATGAACATGAACTTCCTGAGTATGTGAACCCTGGTATGTGGTGTCATCATATCTTTTTTTTTAACAATAGTTTTGGACATGAAAAACAATTACCTCTTGTTTGATGTAGGTATCGTTGCCGAAGATAGCGAATTCTATGTTGGATAGGAATTCGCTTCTCACAAGTTAGCGATATCAGCAATAAAGAGTTATACATTTTCTAAAGGGATCGATTACATGGTGTATGAGTCTGAATCTATGACTTTCTAAGCCAAATGCAAGACGTATGACAAAGGATGCGATCAGCTTACCCAAACTAGTTTGATCCAAAAGAAAGGTTGTCAGGAGATACAATAGGCGGCACACATGTTCTATGAGATCGATTTCGCAAGATCATTCCAAGTTGGATTCGAACACGATTGTAGAGGTTCTAAAGCCATTATTTGAAGCAGACCTATCTTTAAAGGTACGTTCTATAATTGCGGAAGTTCAATCTAGGTTCAACTATACTATCAGCTATCGCAAGGTATGGTTGGCCAAGCAAAAGTCTATTGCAAAGATCTTTGGTGGTTGGGAAGCGTCCTATGAATCATTGTCGATATGGTGCACAACCATGTGTGATAAAATGCTAGGAGCAGCTGTGCAAGTGGAGACTTTTCGTACCTATCATGGACAAGAGGAGCTGGATGGTATGAAAATGCTACATCGAATATCTTGGTATTTCTACCCATATATAAGCGCTCAAGCACTGTAAGTTGTTGGTGCAAGTTGCAGCACGCATATATACTGTAAATACAAAGGAGCTCTTTTGGTTATTACCACATTATGAAATTGAATATATTGAATTTAGTTATTCAAATTTTTTAATTATAACTCATAAAGACTAGTTTTTTTAGCTAGTTTCAAGTCTTTTTTAAGATCAAGAAACACTCTTTAATTATGTATATGTACTAATCGTTTAGTTCCAAATTATATAAAAAAAGTAAGTTGTTCTTTGAATTTAGTTGCAAAAATTGTATTTATCTATCTCTAGTTTTTTTGCTTAATTTTTTATATTTATAATAGAATAAATGACCATTTATACCCATGAGAGATGAAAACGCTGACATTTGTACCCATGAAAGCTCGAAACTAATCTTGTACCCATAATAGATGCTGTTCGTGTGACAAAAGTGCCCTGGCTTGGATCTGAGCTTGGTTCGTGGGTTTCTGAACCTACGTGACACTCCCAACCTCCCCCCCCCCCCCAATCTGAGCCAACCATTCACCATCATCATCTTCATCTTCATCTTCATCTTCTTTACCATCACCATCACCTTAACCTCCATAACTTCCATCACCATCACCTCAGCACTGCCACAGCCACCTCCCTTCACCACAACCTCCGGCAACAACGACTTTAAATCGAATCAGCAGCAGTAACGGCATTAGCCGCACCAACAGCTTCCCGCAACAACAATGCCATCGAACAACTTGCAAAGGTATTGACATAACCCTAATGCAATAATGTCTCAAAATTCTCAATCAACCATGAAAATAGAACGGTAACAATTAGGGTTTTGGAACAAGGATAACTTACTAAAACTTGAAAAGAACAGAGGAATGGAGCGGCAGCAGTATTAGCTTCGTTTAAGCACAAACAACCCCACGGCCACCACCACAGCAGCAGCGATTTCAGCACACAAGAGAGGAATCAGAAACAGAGACAAGGCTGAGCAACAAACGGAGACAGTGGTTTCGGCGACTGGTGCACGAAATTGTGATCACTACAACTTCGCACAACTAACCAGCAAGTACACTGGGTCGTCCAAGTAATACCTTACGTGAGTAAGGGTCGATCCCACGGAGATTGGTGGTATGAAGCAAGCTATGGTCACCTTGTAAATCTCAGTCAGGCAGACTCAAATGGGTATAGTGATAAACGAATAAAGCATAAAGATAAAGATAGAGATACTTATGTATATCATTGGTGAGAGCTTCAGATAAGCGAATGAAGATGCCTTCCCTTCCGTCTCTCTGCTTTCCTACTGTCTTCATCCAATCCTTCTTACTCCTTTCCATGGCAAGCTCGTGTAGGGTTTCACCATTGTCAGTGGCTACCTCCCATCCTCTCAGTGAAAGCGATTGCATATGCCCCTGTCACGGTCATAGCGGAATTCATCTGTCGGTTCTCAATCAGGCCGGAATAGAATCCAGTGATTCTTTTGCGTCTGTCACTAACGCCCCGCCCTCAGGGTTTGAAGCACGTCACAGTCATTCAATCATTGAATCCTACTCAGAATACCACAAACAAGGTTTAGACCTTCCGGATTCTCTTGAATGCCGCCATCAGGTCCTGCCTATACCACGAAGATTCCGGTTAAAGAATCCAAGAGATATTCACTAAGCCTCAGATGCTTGTAGAACAAGAGTGGTTGTCAGTCACTTTGTTCATGAGTGAGAATGATGATGAGTGTCACGGATCATTACATTCATCAAGTTGAAGAACAAGTGATATCTTGGACAAAGAACAAGCGGAATTGAATAGAAGAACAATAGTAATTGCATTAATACTCGAGGTACAGCAGAGCTCCACACCTTAATCTATGGTGTGTAGAAACTCCACCGTTGAAAATACATAAGAACAAAGTCTAGGCATGGCCGTGAGGCCAGCCCCCCAAATGATCTAAGAACTAGATGTCCGAAGATGAAAACACAATAGTAAAAGGTCCTACTTATAGAAAACTAGTAGCCTAGGGTGTACAATGGTGAGTAAATGACATAAAAATCCACTTCCGGGCCCACTTGGTGTGTGCTTGGGCTGAGCAATGAAGCATTTTTCGTGTAGAGACTCTTCTTGGCGTTTAACTCCAGCTTTTATGCCAGTTTGGGCGTTTAACTCCCAATTAGGTGCCAGTTCCGGCGTTTAACGCTGGGAATTCTGAGGGTGACTTTGAACGCCGGTTTGGGCCATCAAATCTTGGGCAAAGTATGGACTATTATATATTGCTGGAAAGCCCAGGATGTCTACTTTCCAAAGCCGTTGAGAGCGCGCCAATTGGGCTTCTGTAGCTCCAGAAAATCTACTTCGAGTGCAGGGAGGTCAGAATCCAACAGCATCTGCAGTCCTTTTCAGTCTCTGAATCAGATTTTTGCTCAGGTCCCTCAATTTCAGCCAGAAAATACCTGAAATCACAGAAAAACACACAAACTCATAGTAAAGTCCAGAAAAGTGAATTTTAATTAAAAACTAATAAAAATGTAATAAAAACTAAACTAAAACTACTAAAAACATACTAAAAACAATGCCAAAAAGCATACAAATTATCCGCTCATCACAACACCAAACTTAAATTGTTGCTTGTCCCCAAGCAACTGAAAATCAAATAGGATAAAAAGAAGAGAATATACTATAGACTCCAAATTATCAATGAAACATAGCTCCAAATTAGATGAGCGGGACTAGTAGCTTTTTGCCTCCGAATAGTTTTGGCATCTCACTTTATCCTTTGAAATTCAGAATGATTGGCTTCTTTAGGAACTCAGAATCCAGATAGTGTTATTGATTCTCCTAGTTAAGTATGATGATTCTTGAACACAGCTACTTATTGAGTCTTGGCTGTGGCCCAAAGCACTCTGTCTTCCAGTATTACCACCGGATACATACATGCCACAGACACATAATTGGGTGAACCTTTTCAGATTGTGACTCAGCTTTGCTAAAGTCCCCAATTAGAGGTGTCCAGGGTTCTTAAGCACACTCTTATTGCCTTGGATCACAACTTTATTTCTTTCTTTTTCTTTCTTTTTCTTTTTCTCCCCTTTTTTTCGTTTTTCTCCTCCTTTTTTTTGCTTTTTTTTTTTTTTGTATTCACTGCTTTTTCTTGCTTCAAGAATCATTTTTATGATTTTTCAGATTCTCAGTAACATGTCTCCTTTTTCATCATTCTTTCAAGAGCCAACAACTTTAACATTCATGAACAACAAATTCAAAAGACATATGCACTGTTCAAGCATACATTCAGAGAACAAAAGTGTTGCCACCACATCAAACTAATTAAGCTAGTTTTAAAGATGAATTTGAAATCCTGTACTTCTTGTTCTTTTGTGATAAAAACAGTTTTCATTTAAGAAAGGTGATGGATTCATATTTACAGCTTTAAGGCATAGACACTAAGACACTAATGATCATAAGACACAAACATGGATAAACATAAAGCACTAAAATTCGAAAAACAGAAAAATAAAGAACAAGGAGATTAAAGAACGGGTCCACCTTAGTGATGGCGGCTCTTTCTTTCTCTTGAAGATCCTATGGAGTGCTTGAGCTCCTCAATGTCTCTTCCTTGTCTTTGTTGCTCCTCTCTCATGATCCTTTGATCTTCTCCAATTTCATGGAGGAGGATGGCATGTTCTTGGTGCTCCACCCTTAGTTGTCCCATGTTAGAACTTAATTTTCTAGGGAGGTGTTAATTTGCTCCCAGTAGTCTTGTGGAGGAAAGTGCATCCCTTGAGGTATCTCAGGGATTTCTTGATGAGAGGGGTCTCTTGTTTGCTCCATCTTCTTCTTAGTGATGGGCTTGAGGTCATGCCTTCTCAGTTGAACCGGCTTTGGATGCCATAATGGTTATGGAAAAACAAAAAGCAATGCTTTACCACACCAAACTTAAAAGGTTTGCTCGTCCTCGAGCAAAGAAGAAAGAAGAGAGTAGAGAAGAAGAAATGGGGGAGAGGGAGATGGCTTGTGGTTCGGCCAAAAAAAGGGGGAGAAGTGGTGGTTTTGAAGGATGGATGTGAGTGGTGAGAGAAAGAGATGTTGAGGTGATTGGTGAATGGGTGAAGAAGAAGAGAGAAAGTGGTGGGGTTGGTGGGGATCCTGTGGGGTCCACAGATCTGAGGTGTCAAGGAAAAATCATCCCTGCACCAAATGGCATCAAAATCCACGTTTTGAGCCATTTCTGGCGTTAAACGCCGGGCTGGTGCCCATTTCTGGCGTTAACGCCAGGTTCTAGCCCTTTTCTGGCGTTTAACGCCAGTCTGGTGCCCCTTTCTGGCGTTAAACGCCCAGAATGGTGCCAGACTGGGCGTTAAACGCCCAACTGCTAGCCTCACTGGCGTTTAAACGCCAGTGAGTTCTTCCTCCAGGGTGTGCTGTTTTTCTTCCTGTTTTTCATTCTGTTTTGCTTTTTCAATGGATTTGTGACTTCTTATGATCGTCAACCTACAAAAAAGATAAAATAACAAAAGGAAATAGTTAATTATAAAACATTGGGTTGCCTCCCAACAAGCGCTTCTTTAATGTCAGTAGCTTGACAGAGGGCTCTCATGGAGCCTCACAGATACTCAGAGCAATGTTGGAACCTCCCAACACCAAACTTAGAGTTTAAATGTGGGGGTTCAACACCAAACTTAGAGTTTGGTTGTGGCCTCCCAACACCAAACTTAGAGTTTGACTGTGGGGGCTCTATTTGTCTCTGATTTGAGGGAAGCTCTTCAAGCTTCCTCTCCATGGTGACAGAGGGATATCCTTGAGCCATAAACACATAGGATTCTTCATTCACTTGAATGATCAGTTCACCTCCATCAACATCAATCACAGCCTTTGTTGTGGCTAGGAAGGGTCTGCCAAGGATGATGGATTCATCCATGCACTTCCCAGTCTCTAGGACTATGAAGTCAGTAGGGATGTAATGGTCTTTAATCTTCACCAAAACATTCTCTACAAGTCCATGAGCTTGTTTTCTTGAATTGTCTGCCATCTCTAATGAGATTCTTGCAGCTTGTACCTCAAAGATCCCTAATTTCTCCATTACAGAGAGGGGCATGAGGTTTACACTTGACCCTAAGTCACACAAGGCCTTCTTGAAGGTCATGGTGCCTATGGTACAAGGTATAGAAAATTTCCCAGGATCCTGCCTCTTTTGAGGCAGTTTCTGCCTAGACAAGTCATCCAGTTCTTTGGTGAGCAAAGGTGGTTCATCCTCCCAAGTCTCATTTCCAAATAACTTGTCATTTAGCTTCATGATTGCTTCAAGGTATTTAGCAACTTGCTCTTTAGTGACATACTCATCCTCTTCAGAGGAAGAATACTCATCAAAGCTCATGAATGGCAGAAGTAAGTCCAATGGAATCTCTATGGTCTCATTTTGAGCCTCAGATTCCCACTGGAACCCAGAGGAGATTGGTACACGCCCACTGAGGTCTTCCTCAGTGGCGTCCTCCTCCTCTCTTTCCTCTCCACATTCGGCCATGTCTATGGCTTTGCACTCTCCTTTTGGATTTTCTTCTGTATTACTTGGGAGAGTGCTAGGAGGGAGTTCAGAAATTTTCTTGCTCAGCTGACCCACTTGTCCTTCCAAATTTCTGATGGAGGACCTTGTTTCATTCATGAAACTTTGAGTGGTCTTTATTAGATCAGAGACCATTGTTGCTAAGTCAGAAGTATTCTGCTTAGAACTCTCTGTCTGTTGCTGAGAAGATGATGGAAAAGGCTTGCTATTGCTAAACCTGTTTCTTCCACCATTATTGTTATTGAAACCTTATTGAGGTCTCTCTTGATTCTTCCATGAGAGATTTGGGTGATTTCTCCATGAAGAATTATAGGTGTTTCCATAGGGTTCTCCTAGGTAATTCACCTCTTCCATGGAAGGGTTCTCAGGATCATAGGCTTCTTCCTCAGATGAAGCATCCTTAGTACTGTTTGGTGCATTTTGCATTCCAGACAGACTTTGAGAAATCAAATTGACTTGTTGAGTCAATATTTTGTTCTGAGCCAATATGGCATTCAGAGCATCAATCTCAAGAACTCCTTTCTTCTGACTTGTCCCATTGTTCACAGGATTCCTTTCAGAAGTGTACATGAATTGGTTATTTGCAACCATTTCAATGAGCTCTTGAGCCTCTGTAGGCGTCTTCTTCAGATGAAGAGATCCTCCAGCAGAGCTATCCAAAGACATCTTGGATAGTTCAGAGAGTTCATCATAGAAAATACCTATGATGCTCCATTCAGAAAGCATGTCAGAAAGACATTTTCTGATTAATTGTTTGTATCTTTCCCAAGCTTCATAGAGGGATTCTCCATCCTTCTGTCTGAAGGTTTGGACTTCCACTCTAAGCTTACTCCATCTTTGTGGTGGAAAGAACTTTGCCAAGAAGGCATTGACTAGCTTTTCCCAAGAGTCCAGGCTTTCCTTAGGTTGGGAGTCCAACCATGTCCTAGCTCTGTCTCTTACAGCAAAAGGGAATAGCATCAGTCTATAGACCTCAGGGTCAACCCCATTAGTCTTGACTGTGTCACAGATTTGCAAGAACTCAGCTAAAAACTGATGAGGATCTTCCAGTGGAAGTCCATGGAACTTGCAATTCTGTTGCATTAGAGAAACTAATTGAGGTTTAAGCTCAAAGTTGTTTGCTCCAATGGCAGGGATAGAGAGATGCTTCTCCCATAAAAATCAGGAGTAGGTGCAGTAAAGTCACCCAGCACCTTCCTTGCATTGTTTGCATTATTGTTGTTTTCGGCTGCCATGTCTTCTTCTTCTTTGAAGAATTCGGTCAGGTCCTCTAAAGAGAATTGTGCTTTGGCTTCTCTTAGTTTTCTCTTCAAGGTCCTTTCGGGTTCAGGGTCAGCTTCAACAAGAATGCCTTTGTCTTTGTTCCTGCTCATATGAAAGAGAAGAGAACAAGAAAATATGGAATCCTCTATGTCACAGTATAGAGATTCCTTGAGGTGTCAGAGGAAGAAAAATGGAAGACAGAAGTAGAAAATTCGAACTTATCAATGAAGATGGAGTTCGAATTTTGCATTAAGGAATAGAGTTAGTCCAAAAATAGAAGGATGTGAGAAGAAGGGAAGTAATTTTCGAAAATTTAAGTAAAAGATTTTGAAAACATTTTGAAAAACACTTAATTGATTTTCGAAAATAAGAGTGGAAAAGAAATCAAGTAATTTTTGAAAAAGATTTTAAATTAGAAATCAAAAAGATATGATTGAAAACTTATTTTGAAAAAGATGTGATTGAAAAATTATGGTTTTAAAAAGATATGATTGAAAAGATATGATTTGAAAACAATTTTAAGAAGATATGATTTGAAAACAATTTTAAAAAGATTTGATTTTAAAAATTAATGACTTGCCTAACAAGAAAAGATATGATTCAAACATAAAACCTTCCTTAACAGAAAAGGCAAAAAATGTTCAATCAAATCATTAATTGTTAGTAAGTATCTTTGAAAAAGGAAAGAAATTGATTTTGAAAACATTTGATTGAAAAGATATGATTTGAAAAAGATTTGATTTTGAAAAACTTTGAAAACTTGAAAAAAAAATTTGATTTTGAAAACAAAATCTTCCCCCTTTGCCATCCTGGCGTTAAACGCCCAGAATGGTGCACATTCTGGCGTTTAACGCCCAAACTACTACCCTTTTGGGCGTTAAACGCCCAGCCAGGCACCCTGGCTGGCGTTTAAACGCCAGTCTGTCTTCTTCACTGGGCATTTTTGAATGCCCAGCTTTTTCTGTATAATTCCTCTGCAGTATGTTCTGAATCTTCAATTCTCTGTATTATTGACTTGAAAAGATACAAATTAAAAATATTTTTGGATTTTATGATTTTGTAATTTTTTTGGGTTTTTCGAAAATTAAGTGAAAAGGAAAATAAAGGTATCAGAATTCTTAATGAGAATTCCAGGAATCATGCAATGTTAGTCTAAAGCTTTAGTCTAAAGGAATTAGACATAGCTAGCTAAGCTTCAGCAAGACATTGCATTCAAGAGCTAAATTGATGAGGATCAATCAGCTTTGGTGATGATAAGAGCATCACCTTGAAACACTAGAATTCATTCTTAAGAACTCTGAAGAAAAAAAATACCTAATCTAAGCAACAAGATGAACCGTCAGTTGTCCATACACAAGAACAATCCCCGGCAACGGCGCCAAAAACTTGGTGCACGAAATTGTGATCACTACAACTTCGCACAACTAACCAGCAAGTGCACTGGGTCGTCCAAGTAATACCTTACGTGAGTAAGGGTCGATCCCACAGAGATTGGTGGTATGAAGCAAGCTATGGTCACCTTGTAAATCTCAGTCAGGCAGACTCAAATGGGTATAGTGATAAACGAATAAAGCATAAAGATAAAGATAGAGATACTTATGTATATCATTGGTGAGAGCTTCAGATAAGCGAATGAAGATGCCTTCCCTTCCGTCTCTCTGCTTTCCTACTGTCTTCATCCAATCCTTCTTACTCCTTTCCATGGCAAGCTCGTGTAGGGTTTCACCATTGTCAGTGGCTACTCCCATCCTCTCAGTGAAAGCGATTGCATATGCCCTGTCACGGTCATAGCGGAATTCATCTGTCGGTTCTCAATCAGGCCGGAATAGAATCCAGTGATTCTTTTGCGTCTGTCACTAACGCCCCGCCCTCAGGGTTTGAAGCACGTCACAGTCATTCAATCATTGAATCCTACTCAGAATACCACAAACAAGGTTTAGACCTTCCGGATTCTCTTGAATGCCGCCATCAGGTCCTGCCTATACCACGAAGATTCCGGTTAAAGAATCCAAGAGATATTCACTAAGCCTCAGATGCTTGTAGAACAAGAGTGGTTGTCAGTCACTTTGTTCATGAGTGAGAATGATGATGAGTGTCACGGATCATTACATAATCAAGTTGAAGAACAAGTGATATCTTGGACAAAGAACAAGCGGAATTGAATAGAAGAACAATAGTAATTGCATTAATACTCGAGGTACAGCAGAGCTCCACACCTTAATCTATGGTGTGTAGAAACTCCACCGTTGAAAATACATAAGAACAAGGTCTAGGCATGGCCGTGAGGCCAGCCCCCCAAATGATCTAAGAACTAGATGTCCGAAGATGAAAACACAATAGTAAAAGGTCCTACTTATAGAAAACTAGTAGCCTAGGGTGTACAATGGTGAGTAAATGACATAAAATCCACTTCCGGGCCACTTGGTGTGTGCTTGGCTGAGCAATGAAGCATTTTTCGTGTAGAGACTCTTCTTGGCGTTTAACTCCAGCTTTATGCCAGTTTGGGCGTTTAACTCCCAATTAGGTGCCAGTTCCGGCGTTTAACGCTGGGAATTCTGAGGGTGACTTTGAACGCCGGTTTGGGCCATCAAATCTTGGGCAAGTATGGACTATTATATATTGCTGGAAAGCCCAGGATGTCTACTTTCCAACGCCGTTGAGAGCGCTCCAATTGGGCTTCTGTAGCTCCAGAAAATCCACTTCGAGTGCAGGGAGGTCAGAATCCAACGCATCTGCAGTCCTTTTCAGTCTCTGAATCCAAATTTTTGTTCAGGTCCTTCAATTTAAGCAGAAAAATACTTGAAATCACAGAAAAACACACAAACTCATAGTAAAGTCCAGAAAAATGAATTTTAATTAAAAAAGCATACAAATTATCCGCTCATCAGCGACAGCGGCGGCAACTCCCGCTAGTGACGGCAACGAGCTCCCGTGATGATGACGGCGACTGGGTGTGGCGGTGGTGACAGATCGGCTTTCCCTCTCTCTCTCATCTTCGCGCACTTTCTCTCCCTTTTCGAAGCTCGACAGTGACGCATAGTGAGGCACGATGGTGGCCCTAGCTCGATGGTGGCTGGACAGTGGCGGAGCACAACGGCTCATCTTCCCCCTTGCGGCGTCTCTGGCTCGCGACGGTGGTGGTGCGCGACGGTGGCTGGTGACAGCGCGATACCCCCTCTCTCGGATCTCTTCTCGTGCTCTTTCGTCACTCTCTGAATCTCTCGTTTCTCTGCTCTCTTCCTCCTTGCTCTCTTATTTCCTCTGTTAGTGTGTATGTCATGTGTTTTTGTCGCCGGAGGTTGTGGTGAAGGGAGGTGGCTTTGGCGGTGCTGAGGTTATGGTGATGGTGATGGTGATGGTGAAGAAGATGAAGATGAAGATGAATGGTTGGCTCAGATTTGGGGGGGGGGAGGGGTTGGGAGTGCCACGTAGGTTTGGAAACCTACGAACCAAGCTCAGATCCAAGCCAGGGCACTTTTGTCACACGGACAACATCTATCATGGGTACAAGATTAGTTTCGAGCTTTCATGCGTACAAATGTCAGCGTTTTCATCTCTCATGGGTACAAATGGTCATTTATTCTTCAACTAGATCTATTTACAAATTCTTCCTCAAGTCATTGTAAATTAATAATCATTTAAATGTTGACCAACACTACAAAAAAAATTAGTTAAAACGGCAATTTTTTAGGATAATTACGGCGGTTTTAACCGCTAATATTTTCAAGAACGGCATTTTTGGGAAATGCGTAAGTAGGTTTCATTTTGGATATTACGGCAGTTTTTGAAAAATTACCACAATTTCTATGGCTAAATCGACAGTTTTCTCTACGTTTAAAATGGCGGTCAAAATCACCATTTTAACTAGATAAAATGACGATTTTTTAATTGTTTAAAATGGTGGTTTAAAACTGCTATTTTTGTCAGTTAAAATGAAATTTTTTTATGTTTAAAATGACAGTCAAAACCGCCATTTTATCGGGTAAAATGGCAAATTTTTTCGTTTAACTTGGTGGTTAAAACCACCATTTTTACCCATTAAAATGGCAGTTTTGCTCGTTTAAATTGTTGATTTTAACCACTATTTTTACCAAATTAAAACAACAATTTTATGTCATTCAAAATGATAGTTTTAATTGTCTTTTTTACTTGATTAAAATGATAGTTTTATACTTTTTATCGGATTAAAATAATAACTTTTGCTCGTTTAAAATGGCGGTTAGAACTATCGTTTTGACCGCATTAAACCAACAAATTTTTTTAAACTTTCATAATAATAAAGAATCATAAACTATAAATAAAACATCAAATATATGATATATCATATAAGTTTTATAATTCATACATAATCATCAAAAATTAAAAGTCATAACTCACAAAGAAATTTGAGCAAATCAAGAGGAATGTATGTCACTAAACTACAGAGCCAAATTACACCAGCCCAACTCCATCCTATTCCCTTTATTCTTGTAAAGCTCCAGTTAGCATATGCTACTATAAAAGTTGCTACCTGTTAATTACAGAAATTACAAAAGTTAACATATAAGAAATTCAAAACTAGTATAGAACGGCTCTTAAGGTCGTGTTTTGTTCTTGTTCTTTGATAAAAAGGATGAAGAAACCAAGATAATTAACATGAATACGAAGCAGATATTATCTTACCATCATTTAGTATAGCAATAATCAAAATCATAAAAGGTACAAAATCAAACTTCCAGATCAATGCAATGAACATGAAGTCAAACTGCACAATAAAAGAATACAAATAAATCACATGATTTCATTATGCATGTGGAAAAGCTTGGCTTTCTTTAATTTCAAACTATTTCTTTACTTACCACAATATGAATAGTAATGGATATATTATAGATCTATTCACCAATCCAAAACAATTTGATATCAGGTAACTAGAAACATTAAAATGAACTCAAACAATTAAGTTAGGTAATGACATAAACTAATAGTATAGTTCTTCATCCTCTGAAAAATAGTGTTCCTAGCGAGCACAAAACTGATAATGACACTCAAATTAGGCTCAGTGAGGATAATATCAGAGGCACTTCTTGCACATTTGTTGCATCAGCACCAACAATTCCAATATCAAGAAAATTCTTCAACACCCGAGCAACAAAATAATCATACTTAGACCAATTAAAGTTACCTAAAATTGATTCCCTTTGAAGGTTTTCTTGGCCCATCTAATTAGGCATAAAAAATATTATCAAAATGCATGATAATTAGTTGTTGTTCACCATGCAATAATCTTTTGGTGAAGAACACAATATTAGTTTTCTTATAGATGTTATCATGTAACAACGTAATTGAAGATTCATGGTTTTAGCCTATAGATTTATATCATTTTCTCTTCAGTAATTTCAATTGGATCTAGGTGTTAGACACCAAAGTCATAAATTCGTAAGTAATTAACCTTTATTGCCCAAGTTCTATTAAAATGCATTTATGATTTATCATCAAGAAACCAACCACAAAGAATTACTAACAAAAGAATACCTTAGAAGCTATTCTAGACAGACAAGATCTTCATAAAAATTTAACAATTCTGGCATTTTCTCATCAAGAAGCTAGTGAGATAAGAACAAAATATTGTAAGATATTGTAACAAAAACAGCAGCAGTGGCCAACCAAACAGGGAATTACATTTTGTCATGTGTGAAGAAAGGGATGAGAACAAGTTACTTTACAAATATCACAATCCTAAGCAAAAAATGCAAATTGAGCAAAATAAATGGAGAAAAGTATGAAAAACTGGAGATTTAGACTAAAGTGGGTAAAAGAACAAAGTAGCCATACTACAAAATGTTACAAAGAGAGCCATTATCAACAGGAAAACAAAACTTTTTCTTTAGCATTATGTCTTATAAATATATTTTCACACGGATGCAGCAAAGCAAAATTATGTCAAAGATACCATAGTATAATACAAAATATTGTTAAAAGATTTTGGTATATCTATCTTGCACAAATGATGCATTAAAGTCATTTTGTTATTTCTTGCATGAATATCAAGTAACTTAAGGAGACTATCGAATTTGAATCCAACTGATAATCCAGCCATTGATATAAGAAAAAATATAATCTAATCAGCATTGTTGAACCAGGATTCAACAATTAATCTCAAATATAAGACAGTCAAGTTAGAATGGAGTAATAGATATCCCTTGCTATTCCCTAATTCAGAGCATTGCCCAAGCTAAGAATAGTCTGCATTATCTAGCGTAATTTCATAAATTCTTTCACGTGTATTATAAAGCAATAACAAGAGTATAAACTTGGTAATTCTTTCATTTTTTTTCAACTAGGAGCCATTAAACAGTACCTCTTTAGCAGCATTGTTGATTGTATTCAAATTTTTTCTCAAATCATTCACCTGTAGAAGCAAGAAGAAGTTGTCTTTAAGCATGAAAAACAATATAGGATAATTATAATCTGGATAGCATACCTAAGATGAAAAGTTGATTTTGAAAGCAAACACCCTTAACTTGGATTCTTCTCATGGAACCTTTATCATCTCCATAAAAAATTGATACGGGTCATCAAAATAAGAACTTCATTAGAATTAGCCATTGTAAAGAACTAAACATTCATTGTTAACAACATAAAACAAGAAGAACATGTTCACATTTTTCAAGCATATCCTTGTTCCCTTTATAATTATGTACAACAGAGACATTTCAACTAGGGAAAGAACAAAGAAAAAGTTCATTTTCCATATTAAACAAAGAATCATGTCATGCAAATTTTAGAAACCTCTTTTACATTTAATTTTTTGATGTTCCATTGAGAAGATTTCCAGTTTATTTAAAGGGTTTAAGTTGAAACTGTTAATGCATATTTTTCTTTTATCAAAGAGATCTAACCATAAGCAAACATGAAGTGTGAATTTCGAAATCCTAAAAAATTGAACTAAGGTTAAGATGATGCACAAATATGCATATGGCTTAAATGAAGCAAATATGGGATAGCCCACCTATGCAAGTAACAGTGATATGGTTCAAGATTTTTAACCTTGAATTGAGTATATTATGCAAATGAAGATATTGCAGCCAAGATACAATTCATAGAAATACCAAATCATATGCATTACATGAAGTTATACTTTGTAGTTCAGATAATTTTTTATAAGTTAATGCACACGAGAGTAGAAACCTTCAACATCTCCATCTCTTCCTTGGTGGGACAAAACTTGATAAGATTCTCAACCTTATCAATATCCAGAACAGAAGAATCTAATGCTAGAACAATATTCTAAAACCCAAATAACAAAAAAGGCAAATGTTAGAGCAAACATGAAAACTAATGCCCTCAATCAAGCTATATCCAAATGAAAAGTGAAAGTAAATAATAACCTCCCCTAACAAAAAAACAATAAAGTAATTGAACAAAATAATAGAAAAACTTACAAATATATCTGGCAAATGAATTTTGATTTTGGACAGAATTATTTAACAATTATATTCTCTACGTAAGTCAACAATTTATTTTATTAGTTCACAACCTAACCCTGTGAGTCCTACAATCGAAAAATCTAACGAGGTTTCGAATCTCTTCGCAATCTAGAAAGAACTAAGAATTTAGGAGAAGAAAAACTGTAATTAAATATAGAACATTCATTCTGATGGTTCTCAGTGAACTCATACTCGAGGGCTCAATCGATCATTTCCATGAAGCTTCCTTCCATAGAACAAGAATTCTCTGTTTCTTCTTACTAGAGAATGAATTAGATCTAAAAGTATGAAGAGGAAGGAAAAATCAAAAGAAGAAAATGAAGTATATTACCTATTAGAAGTGACTGAGAAGATGGAACCAAATCGCAAAAGCTCACTAAAGGCAGCAACAGCGGCATTACTGCGGCGGCAAGGTGATAAACAAAGACGGCAAGAAAATGAGTAGCGGTGACTAGCCTTCAGATCGAAGCCAGAAACAAATAACAGAAGCTCAGTGAAGCCAGGAACACGATGTCGCTTGATGTGGTAAGGGGATGAGCGACAAACCTTCAAATTGAAGCCAAATCGAGAACTAGATCGAAAACTCGCTGAAGCAACAACAACGACATTTCTTACAATGGCAAGGATATTAGCTATGACGAGAGGATGAGCAGTAGCTAGGAGATAAATGACAGTGGCAAGAGATTAGCGTTCTTCATTCACATCACTCACACTTTTCCATATGAAAATGTACTAATCACTCTCAGTCTCTCATATGCAACACATCATCCGAGTTAAAAGATAGTGCAGAATTTCAAACCACAACTTACTAGCAAGTGCACTGAGTCGTACCAGGTAATAAACTCAGGTGAGTGAGTGTCGGTTTCACGAGGAGTAATGGACTAAGCAAGCAATAATTGATCAATTGTTCTAGTTAGACAAGTTAAAATGAGAGTTTTGAATATAAAACAGCATAAAAGTTAGTAAATTAAGAAAAGCAAATAGTGAATGGTTGAGAAAATAGAATGAGAAAAGAGTTAAAGTTTTGGAGATGTTTAAATTTTTGGATTACCATTCAAAGTCAACTACCTTGATCATGCAAGGATTGAATTTATGGCAAACCCTAGGTGATTGAATTCCTATTCCGAGGCAATTCAATCTCCTCTAACCCAACCAATCGTCAATTCTTTGATCAATCAATTGTATTAGAGGGTTAAGTTCAAATTTTGATTTATAAGCCACACAAATCCTAAGAACTAAAAAATGATGCAATTAAGGAGTTGTGAGAAGATGGTTTCAAGCTGTAATTCTAGTGATATAACTTTTCCAAGATTCAAAAGAATTCAATTTATATTAGAGTTATTTTTCAATACACACTAATCCATATGATGAAAAACGAAACCAATTCTTAAACATAAATCAATGCATTAACAAGAAAACAAAATGTTGGTTGTGCATGCAGCCAAAAATAACCTGTGACGACGCTGATGGAAGTTCTGTCGTCGGCGATGCTACTGCCAGAGAGAGAAAAGGTATTTTTTATTTAAAATAGAATTATTTAATTTTAATTTTTTTCTTTTTAGAAATTTATTTATTTACTACTAAAAAATATTGTTCTAATTTATTTCAAATTTGCTTCTTTTTTTATGAAGGTTCATGTAGATTTATAGATATGTTGGTGTTTGAATTTAAATTTATTTCTGGATTAGTGATGGTTGGATGTTAATTAGTGTTTGATATGGTTGATTGATTGATTTTATATGTGATTGCATTTGGCTGACGTTGTGGATTTCAAATTGGGGGAATGGATCTGATAATTTTTTTTATGGTTTGGGTGCTTTTGGTGTTTGAATGGTTTTGTTTCATGTTTGGTTAGTTAATTCATGGTTGAATGTGGTTGAGTATTGTCAATATTGTTGCATATTTTATGTTAATTTTTTTTTTTAACAGTGTAACAAAAGAGTGAGAAAATGATACAAATTAAATATTAAAAATACACACAATAAAGAATTAAAATGAACAAGTCCAAATTAATAGTTAATTGAACTTTTTATCAATATTGAACAATTCTCTAACAACGGTGTCAAATTTTTGACATGCTATAAATATAACACTTAATATGTGCACTAGCCATTTCAAGTAATAAAATATAATGAGTAAAATATGGCTCCCACGAAAAATTGTCAAGTATTGAATTTGCTTTTCAACTATTATTTAGTTTCACAAAATTTGATTTTTTTACTAATCTGATTGTGTACTATTGACTACAGTAAAAATATAAATTGTAACAAGAGCAGTTAATAGAAAACTTGTATACAATATATCACAATTGCTAGGACGTTTGATTTTACCTCATTATGAAATTGAATATGTTAAATTTAGTTATTTAACGTTTTTTAGTTAGAACTCATAGAGACTAGTTTTTTTTGAGCGAGTTTCAAGTCTTTGTAATATCCAAAAACACTCTTTAATTATGTATATGTACTAATCTCTTAGTTCCAAATTATATAAGAAAAAAAAAGTTATTCTTTGAATTTAGTTACAAAAATTGTGTTTGTTTATCTCTGGTTTTCACCCAATTTTTGGTGTTTATAATGACTAGCTCGGTTTACAAATTCTTTCTCAAGTCATTGTAAATCATCAATAATCATTTAAATATTGGTCCATCATTCAAAATTATTAAGAACAATTATAAACATTTAGATTGTATTTGTTTATAGAAACAGGACACTGAGATAGAAATATTGAGACATAAAATCGTATTTGGTAGAGGAGACATAGACAGAGACAATGTGTCCAGAGACACTTAATTAGTGTATTTTATGTCCATCCTGACAAGAAGGACAGGGAGATACTAACAAGGGACACAACTTATTTTTTATTTTTTTCTTTCATTATTCTTGTTAATTTTTCATAATTATATTTTTTATTGTTATATTTTTCATCTCAAATTGTTTGAATAAAAAAAGAGAATAAATTGAATTTTCATAATTTGTTCTAGTTTATCACCAAATAGAATATAAAAATACAAAATTTTATGTCTCTATCCATCAGTGTCTTGTTCTGTCCTGTTCTCAGTGTCTTATCCTATCATGTTCTTAGAAACAAATGCAATCTTATGGTTCATAACATAAATCGTTGAATAACATCAATCCATAACATATCAATTCACATAATGGATTACATCAATGTCCTACCCAGTAAATTTAATTCATAATAAGATAAAATGAAATGAAAATCATAATTGAAATTGAGAGAAAGAAGTACATAATTGTAGTTGACAAAAATTTAGCTCTAGGTTGTTATAGTTAGAGACGGATCCAAAAAATTTTGTCAGTGGACACGCAAATCATACATAATAAGACAATAATTTTTAGGGTAAGGTGTACTTTTTATTCTTAATATTTGCAATTTTTTTTAAAAATACACTTAACGTTTAGTTATATTCAATTTTGTTTCTAACGTTTTCGATTTATGTCAAAATTATCCCTAGACGTCAACTTATATAAAATGTTAGGAATAAATTGAAAATTTTTAGGGACAGTTTTGACACAAATCGATAACTTTAAGGACAAAATTGAATGAATAAAAAAATGTTAGGGAGAAAATTGAATGAAATTAAACGCTAAAAATATTTTTGAAAAAAATACAAACATTAGTTGAAAAAATATACTTTACCCTAATTTTCATAATTATATTTTATTGTTGTAAAATATAATTTTAAAATTTTTAGTTTGTCAAGGATAGAATCTGCTATAAGACCTTTTACTTTAAATTTTAAAAATGTATTTTTACTAGAAGAGGTTGATGAATTATTTTGAGATCCAAATTCTAATGGTAATGATTTTTTTTAAATATTTCTTTATTATTAAAAAATAAATTTATAAACTTAAATTAATTTATTAATAAATATAAATATTATAGAAATACAATTTATAATTTTAAAAAAATTTAAAAGTATAATATGAATATAAAATATTCAGCAAAACAATCATAGAAAAAAATACTTATAAAATTTTATTGTACAATAACTATTAACCAAAAAATAAAAATATTACACAATAGTATAATTACAAAAGTATAATTTAATAAAATAAAAATTACAAAAAGATAAAAATAAACTTTTAATTAAATCAAAAGACATTAAAAATAGAATAAAAAATAGAAAAATACAAAATGGAAAAAGGTAAAAAAAGATAGTAGCAAAAAAATTGGTTTTGAGAATAATTATGATATTAGGGTTGCGTATTTTAACTTTTCATTCTTTTATTATTATTTATTTATTTATTTTTTATTAAATAGTTAAAATCAAATTTTATATATTGATAAAATCAAATTTAATTAAATATTTTTTGATAATATTGTTATTGTGAAAAGTGGGGTCAAAATTATCTATATAGTGGGAGCAACTAAACTTTAATACTATATACTACTCGAGAATTTTATAAAACTCAATGAAGGCACTTGTCCCCACATTCCACCAAGTAGATCCGTCCCTGCTTACAGCACTGACAATTTTTGTTTCTAAAATAATTAAATTCATTTTATTAAAAAAGAGATAACGAAAAAAATAAAGTAGGTAGGTCCATTTGTATATATCGTTCACAAAATTCTAAAATGAACCATGAAGAGAGATCAGAAACAAAATTTATTTTTATTTTTTGGGCACAGTTAAGCCACAATTAGTAGTCAAATTGAAAGTTGTTAACAAAATTGTTAGCAACAATTTAAATTTACCAGAAATTAACAAAATATTTTATTAAAGATAAATGCTCTGAATATAATAAAATGTCACAGAAGTAGAATACAATGAAGTAGACATAAAAAATCAATTCCTAAACCCTATAAATCCCAGAAATCGTCATCATCGTCAGGGTCCCCATGCTGAGGCGACAGAATAGGTGATGACGTTGGTGCCGCAACAGCGGCATTGCCGCTGGAACCAGCGCGCATCTGCTGGTTGTACACCTCCATCTTCTCTTGCAAACGATCTAGTTGTTCCAACTTCTCCGTCGGGTTTGAGCTAATGACAACGACTCTTCCCACGCATACAAAAAGGTCGTTGTACCTCTGCTTAGATTGCTCCGCTTGTCAGTGAAACTCCTGTGTCAGCTTTTGCACCTTTTTCGTTAAGTCAATAACTTTCTGGGGATCGGTAGGGCTGGTGGCAGAAGCAGAGGTAGAGGAAGCCGCCAACACGGAGGAGCGGAGGCCACTGGCGAAGAATGACCCCAACCTGAAGTAGCGATTCTTGTGGAGTTCAGAGGCAGTCTCGCGCCAAACCCTATTAGGATCTACTAGTGAGGTCTCGGAGCCGGCTTCGTCGTTCCCACTAGGCAGCTGAACTACTGGATCGCGGCCTCCAACCTCTACGTGTAATCCTCCGATGTCACACACGTTATGATTTAGATAACAGTTAATTGGCTTTAAACCAAATAAATTTGAAACTTATGATTAATTTAAACTCACATAATGCGCTGCAGATTGCTCGTTGTAGCACCCTTGCTATCAGAATGCCATGTTTCTGGCTACGCCACTCTAATAACTTGGATATTATGACGACTCTAAACATATTTAACACTAAGATAGGAGCCTTTTAAAACTTTAAACCGTATAATCTTTCAAAAGACATTTTGGTTGAAAACATACATACAAACATACAAACCAGATAGCATACTTAAAATTATATGTGTACATATACATAGTAATATCTTACAAGCATTACATATCACAAATCCTATCCCTCTTACAAAATTATAAAGATAAAGGCGAGGGAAAAATATTAATAACTAAGATAATACAAAGCATCGTAGAAACAGAAACTAAGATAAACTCTTCATAACTTCTTCATCCATATCCTGAAAGGGAAACATGTAGAGGGGGTGAGAACATTGTCCTCATTGGTTCTCAATAGAGGTTACAGAATTGCTATAATAAGATACGTAAAATAAAACTATTTTCAAGGTATAGTGATCATTACTTGCCTCATGTATCTTTTCAAAAACAAAAGGTTTACATTCAAAAATTCAAAATCCTTTTTTAAAAGAGAAATCCATTAATTTTTCAAAATCCAAAACCTTTTTCTTTTGTATAAAATATTAAAAGTCTTCCTAAACAGTATGAATGACCAACCTGTTCCAAGTATAGGTTCATTAAGTCTATAAACAGTATGAATGACCAACCTGTTCCAAGCATAAGTTCATTAAGTCTATGCTGAACCAGTTTGATTTTTCATACCTTACTAAACCACAAACACAAACCAATCACGGTCTCCGGCTCATCACATAATCAATCACAGCCTCAGACCCAAACAACTCAACCAACATCCAATTTATCACAATCCAACTAATTTCAGTCACAAACACAAATAATGAGATTCAAACACAATCAAGAATAGTTACAACAAGTATAGAAATTAATAGTTAAATATAATTATTCACATAGGCAAACCAATTACAATATGCACACCCAAACAATGTCATATAGATGCATATGATGAATGCCAGTCCTAACTGGCAGTGAGCTCTCACTTGTCAGTTATCTTGCCGAACCCGACACATCTCCTAGAGATGACCCTTCGGTTCACGTATGTCATATGCGCTTCGCGGATATAGTGCCCGAATTTACTCTTGTGATACGCGAAGGGATGCAAGTAGGATCCCACATCAACTACTCACATTTAAACATAGGCGGGATACCGCATCAACCTGCCCCACACGCTGACGCCGCTACCTGGACAAGTAGCATCCCACATCAACCTGCTTTGTCAGGCGCATAGCAAATTACAAAGGCAGCCCTAACAGCACTATCGGGATCCCACATCAACCGATTCAGCATGTTAGTGCTTTCGAAGGGATCTCACATCAACTTACCTAGCCTTAACATTTAGCGACTTATCAACAAGCTCAGTAATATCCACAATTAATCAAGCTCAAATCATATATCAAAGTCATTCTTGGCCCATTTACTTTCAATAACAAACATATTAAATTCACATCTTGCCAAGAATAATTTTTTCCTCAAAAATCAACTTCCTTTCAAAACGAGACCATTTTATGTAACATTTTCCTAAAACTTCCAAACAACTTCAAAACTATACCAAATTTAAAATCTTTTTTAATAGACTCAAAATCATTCATTCTAAATTAGAATTTGGTAATAAAACTCCCCAGTAGAGTCTCAAGATTTTAGGAAAAAAATAACCCGTCTCATTTTCTTAAATTCATTGAAAATGCTTAAAGTCATAGTTTCTTAGTTTGAATCAATCGAATAAAATGTAAATCAAACCGAGTTATATAAATCAAAAGTCCCAAATCAATTTCAAAACACAATCACCTAAAACAAAAACCAATCCATTTAAATCAAAACCACTTTCAGGTTCACTCTTAAGACCAATTCTTTGACTCTTTCAAAACGTCGCAAGCGGAATTATTCAATCAAAGTCCAATTTCTCTTAAATTCACTAAAATTTCTTCGAATGAAATTCTTAAGTCAAATTGAAAATATGAGCCCTTTTCATATTTAAATCAACCTTAAAATATAATACTTTTCTTAAATAATTTAAAATCGTAAAATAAATAAATCGAACTCAAAATAGTATAATTCTTTTTTTACTAAATCGACCTCAAAACATATACTTTTCTTAAATGAATTAATTTCAAAACATAACTATTTTTCAAATAAATCAAAAATCAAATAATAGAATTCCTCAAATCCAATCTATTTCTAAATAACTTTTCAATCAAAACCTTAAATTTTATAACAAAATTTCGCCAGCATCTCTCCTAAAATTCAGACTTTACCACCCTTTTTAGGTCTTAACTAAACCATCTCCAAATTAAACCGATCCAAAATCAAATCATTTTCAACAAATCAATCTCATTTCCAATACTGTAACAAAACAATTCAGCAACTGCCCGTTTAACAAAACCAAACAATAATTCAATTAACAAACAATCATATTAATCCAATTCAAGCCAGACAATTCATAAAACTTGCATAATCACCAAAATGTATTATTCACAATAATAACCATTTATAACAATTCTAAATTTTAAAAATTGAGTTTTTAGAAAAATTTCTACCTCGACAAGTTGAACCCAAAAACTAAACGCATCAAAAAAA
Source organism: Arachis stenosperma (assembly GCF_014773155.1). Lineage (NCBI taxonomy): Eukaryota > Viridiplantae > Streptophyta > Magnoliopsida > Fabales > Fabaceae > Arachis > Arachis stenosperma. Next base: position 17,740,703 of record NC_080378.1, read on the forward strand.
CCTTTTTTTTCGGACCAAAATCATCGGCATTCTTACAGCCAGACTCACTTTCGCAAAAGCAGATACAACTTTAATTGAAACATGTAACCTCGGTTACTAAATCCTAAAACATTAATATCGTGAAAATCTTAAAACATATAATGGAATACTAACGGCGAGGATTCTGAGACAGAGATACTTTCTGTAACAAGAGAACGAAGCAGCAACGGTCTTTGAACTAATTTGGAGGCAGCTTCGACAGCCAACCCAAACTCCAGTGACGACGACTGTAACAACCACGCAGTGACGGTAAAATTTCTGGAATTCAAAAGAACAAAAAACAAACACAAAACCCTTACCAGCAGTGAATCCCAGTGACGGCAACAGCTCTGGCGATTCAGCAGCAGTGGTGGTGGCTACCCGTCTTCTCTTCCGTTCGCGTTTCCTCTCTCCCAGCTCAGATCGGAGGCAGACCTCCAGCAGTGGTGATGGAGCACGCAACGGCGGCGGCTGGGCTCGTCAACGACGGCGGCGGCGACAACATTCAGCGACGATGATGCGATGGTGGCACTAGACGACGGCGAGCCCGACGACAGCAGCGCGGTTCTTGCTTCGCGTTCCTCTCTGCGCAACGCTGACTCCACACTCCCTCTCTCTTCGGCTCGGACACGACGGTGGTTTTGCCGCGACGGGTCAGATGTGCATCTCCTCTCTTCGCGACTGAGCTCCCTCACGCGCCTTCTTCCTCTCTCTTTCCTCTGCTCTTCATGCTCTCTCCTTCCTCTGTGCAACACGGTGGCATGGCGGCAATGACGTCCGCTGGCACCGTTTTTCCTCTTCCCCTTTCCTTCTCTTCCCGGAGCCCCCTCCCTCTTTTCCTTTCTTTCTTTCTTTCTTTCTTTCTTTCTTTCTTTCTTTCTTTTCTTTTTACTTCTCCGATCGTGGCTTGGGGGTTAGGGTTTAGCTTAGGGAGTGTGTGAGAGAGTGTTGTGTTGTTTTAGGATTGAAATTTTAATTTGAAGATTTTGGGTTTAATTTGAAATCTAATTAAATTTCTAAAATTACTTTAAAATATTATTTCTGTATCAAAATACTAATTATTTTAAAATCAAATACTCTAATTGAAATTATAGGGTAATATAATTAATTTTTTTTTATTCCTAAAATTTAAAGTATTAAATTATAAAAATATAAATTATTTAAATCGAATAATATAAAATCCTTATTATTTTACAACTACTAACTTTATAATTTAAATTTAAAAAATAATTTAATAATTATAAAATTAGATAAAATTTCTAATTTAAATAGTCAAACCTCATCATTTTCTAATTTCTAAAACTTTAAATTGTAAATAGAAAAATACTCAATAATTATAAAGTTGGATAAAACTTTAATTTATTTCAAATTTAATTAATCAAAACTTGCTTTAATTGCGTTTAATAAAATAATTTCTGAAATTAAAACTGTTAATAAATAAATGATTTGAAATTAGTTCATTATAAAACTTTTCAAAAGTTATAGGTCTTACACTCGTTAACAAATCTCTCCTTGTTGGCCTTCAAAATATGGGTATACTTGAAGGTCTCCGCCAGTGTCGCCTCACGATCCAACAACTTAGAATACAAATTATATTAACCAATAAAATAAATCAACAAATTAAATAACTAATTCAGGTAAGGATTATCTTACAGCCCACTTCTGAAACTACCGCTCTTTGGTTTCAGTCGAGATCGTCGTGTACCTCAGCCACAGGTTGTCATATATTGACTTAATGACCTCGAAGATTTCCTGTGTGCAAACATTATTGTTTGGTGCAAACTTTTGTTGACGAGCGGTCTACGACCCATTATGTGAGTTTAAATTAATCCTAAATTTTAAATTTATTTGGTTTAAAGCCAATTAACTGTTATCCTAATCACAACGACACAGGAGGATTACACATAGAGATTGGAGGCCGTGATCCAACAGTCTCAGCCGCCTAGTGGGAACAACAAAACCGGCTATGAGACCTCAGTGGTAGATCCTAATAAGGTTTGGCGCCAGACCGCCTCTGAACCCCACAAAAATCGCCGCTTCGAGTTGTGGTCGTTCTTTACCAGTGGCCTCCCCTCCTTCATGTTGGCGGCTTGATCTGCCTCTACCTTTGCCACTAGTCCTGCCGATTCCCAGGAAGTTATTGACTTGAGGGAGGAGGTGCAGAAGCTGACACAAGAGTTTCACCAACAAGCGGAACAATCTGAGCAGAGGTACAACGACCTTCTTGCAAGCGTGGGAGGACCCGTTGCCGTCAGCTCGAACCTGACGAAGAAGATGGAGCAGCTAAATCGTTTGTGAGAGTAGATAGAGGTGTACAACCAGCAGATGCGCGCTGGAGGCAGCGTTTCAGTGGCAACGCCGCTGGTGAGGCACCGATGTCAGCACCTACTCCGCCGCCTCAGCAGAAGGACCTTGACGACGACGACAACAATTACTAGGATCTATCGGATTTAGGAATTTATTTTTTTATGTCTATTAATTGTGTTCTACTTCTATGACATTTTATTATATTAAGACCATTTATTTTTAATAAAATAATTTGTTAATTTCAGGTAATTTTAAATTGGTGTTAGCAATTTCATTAACAAGACTTTTAATTTAACTATTAATTGTGACTTAACTGTACCCAAAAAGAAAATAAAAATAAAAATACTACCGATAGATTTACCAGTGAAAAAATTCGATGGTAACTTGGCGCCTAAACACGTCAGATGGCGCCAAAGTTACCGTCGGGTTAATCTGACGGTAATCATCAATTCAGTCTCGACAAATCTATTTTAAAAATCGACGTAAAATCCGCCGATAATTAGCATCGGACAAAAATAATCCACCAATAGATAGTTTCTAATGCCATTTATACTGTCAATTCTAGGACAATGGTAAATCCAACAGAAAATTAATTATTGTCGGATTTATTTGATAAATCTAATAGTAAATTCGATGGTATTTAGCATTTTTTTTGTAATGCGGTAAAATCACAATTATTCTACGATGCTGAATTCGACAGTACTCAACATTTTTTTGTAGTGTTGGTTATTTATATCAGATCAAAAGGTACTGCTGTTAAGGCTGATTGAGTAATGTAATCCATTCGGCCAAGAACAAGGTATTGACTTCCCATCTATTGAGTTTTTGAGACGTGCAATCCAATAATCTATATAAATTCAGTGATTGATTTTTCTTTTTAAAAAATAATTTTAAAATTTGGGCATTGAATTAAGTATGCTGATGAACTTGTGACCTGTTTAGTCATCACCATAATTTTAAGGTTTATTATTATTATTATTATTATTATTATTATTATTATTATTATTATTATTGGCTACTTTAATAGTCGGCCACTAAATCGATCGATCACAAGCTAACTGTGAATTTCTAAATTGGTGGCATCAGACGTATTTCCTATAATTGCTTGGGCTTCAAACAGTTAGGAGGAGTAAAATCAAGAAATATTTAAATTTACAAATTAAATAATAAAACAATTAAACAAGAAGGCTCAACCACTTAATCCAAAACTTTTAATATTTTGAGTATCTATGATTGGTGTCAGCTCTAATCCAATATATTATCGTATAATGAACCTATTATTGCTTATTTAATAATTAAGAACCCTATTGATCCAAAATTAAAGTCTGTTTGTGTTATGAAATATCCTTAGAATAAAGGCTTTAATTTGAATCTGGAACGAATTATTCTTGAGTTCATTTCCACTACTATTGAAGGTCAATAACATTAAAAATAAAGAGAGAGAATTCAGTTAGAGTTTTTAGCTTTTGGTTTTAGTTTTTGAATGAATACTGAAAGGATTATGTTACTTGTACATTAAAATCAGTCACTAATATAAAATACATATTAGAATATAGATATAAATTAAAAATAAATTAAATCACACATATATTTATACATAAATATATGGATGGCTGATTTTAGTGATTAATTCTAATATACAAATAGCATTTTTTATAATAAAAATGTATGTTATCATTTTTTGGTGACTAAATGTATCTTATCATTATCATTGGGAGTTTAATTTGCGTATTTATTATTTACTTTTAATATTTTCATATTTTTAAGGTTTTGTAAAAAGAATAATAAAAAGGTTTAATTATTTTGTTGGTATTTATAATTTTGTGAAATTTTTAATTAGGTCCTTATACTTTTTTTTCTTTTAATTGGGTCTCTGGACCAATTTTTTTTTTCAATTAGGTCCCTTTTGATAGTAATTGGCTTAATTGTATAGGGATTCAACTAAAAAAAACATTGGTATAGAGACTCAAATCAAAGGAAAAAAAGTGTAGGGACTCGATTAAAAAAAATTTGGTGCAATGACTCAATTAAAAAGAAAAAAAGTATAGGGATCTAATTAAAAATTTTGCGAAATTATAGGGACCAATAGAATAATTAATCCTAATAAAAATAATAAAATTCTACTTTTTATTTTTTCTTTCGTTTTTATAAAATTCTAGAACAAAATATTAAATGAAGTAGAAAAATAAAAGCCCAACCCAAACTGAGAATTTAATTTATAGGATATTTGATCTTTGATGCATTGTCTCTTCTTTAATTTCTATAAATGATAGTCAATATCATATTTTAGATATAAAGGAGAATGAAAAACACAAGTTTATCTATGAACACATAAAACGTGACAATAAGGAACAATTTTTATATAAATATAAAATAATACAATAATAGAGTCAGTGACTAATTGTTGATGATGACACTAATAATCATAAATTAACAAATTGTACATGATAACTAAAGGAACATTCAATTCCCTCTACAAAGGCTAATGTGTATATATAAACCCCCCCCCCCCCCTTCTTCCAAATAAGAATATTAATAAAAAATAGAGTAAATAATAAAAATAGAAAAGACTATTTAACAACCCTAATTATACCACAAACCATGTAACAATAATCAAGCACGTGACTTGCCCCGTTTTGAGCCAAACACCCATCATTACACCACAAATCAACAAATTCCCTCAACTTTATAATATAGGATATATAAATATATATATACCATATATATACACACACTAGACTTAAATTTCTACAACATAACCATAGTGTTATTATCAACCTCAAATCTCATGTCGTTCAAGTTTGATGCAATAACCCCACCATCATGGAAGCTATTTTCCTCAAGATCCATGTCCCACATGAACCCATAGCCGCCGCCGTCACCGCCACCGCCACCGCCACCTTTGGGACTTAGTTGAGTAATGGTACTATTTTCCTTAGTGGAAAATTGAAGGAGATTCATCAAAGAGGAAGAACCGTTTTGGTTTTGATGATGATGATGATGGTGATTATGGTGGATTGGCATTGGTGATGATGATGATGAGAAATTGGGAAGTTGGTTATACCCAATAACATGCAAATTGTTGCAATTTGTTTGGTTTGTTGGTGGGGATGATGATGATGAAGCCAAAGTTAGGGATGAAGGTGTGGCCTCATACATGAATTGTGGGCTTAGTTTGGCACTATTGTCTGTTTTGCCCTTGTGAAACACTCTACATAAAACCCAATCCTCCTGTGTAATCACCAAATAAATTTAATTAATTAATTAATTCATATGTGTAATGAAAATTCTTTTTCTAAAAGTTAAATGAGTTTTTAAGTTGTGGTCCAGTTATTGTAATAACAAGACTTTTAAAATTGGTAGGTATGGATAATTTTTTTTTATATTTGTTGTATATACAAATTAAATTCATAAATGAATAAATAAATAAAAACACAGTAAATAAATAGATGACCTAATTAGCAAAAATAAATGTGAAACCAAAGTTTAGGACTTAAAGGAACTTTATCCTCACACCAAAAATACGCGTCAAACGAAACCAATTTCTTTTTCTTTCCCATAATGAAATTATTCTGTTCCATCCAACTCAAACACTCATAGCAATGCATGCATAGCTGGAAACAAATTTCATTGGCGCATATATATATTCTAATATATATGAATATTCTATATTAATTATGATATTTTTTATTTTAGTAATATTTTTTAAGTAATATTTTTTTTAAAATTATTATTTAATAATAAAAAAAAATATTATTTTAATTTTAGTAGTATTTTTTAAAATATTATAGTCACCGTAACATCCTTATATTAATATATATAAGTTGTCACAGACGCATGCTGGTTCCCTTTTTATCTCAATAATCTAAATGATCGATGCAGAAGCCAAATATGATCCTAACTCAAACGTTCACATGGAGAAAAGACATTAGATTCTACCTAATCTTTTACATGACATAGGCTAATTAAGTTTTCAACTTTCCAACCAGAAATCAAAGTTGTTTTCAATTATCTACAAGGTTGTCACTTTAGGATGAAATACAGGTCAAGTTCTTTCCATATTTTTATGGTGTTATATATAAACCCGTTTATTATTAAAAATAAGAGATCATGTTTTATAAGTCGTTGAGAATGTATTAAGAGTTTTACATTTTGAATCCATAAATTACAAGAAAATAAGAAATCAGAATGTATAGTTGTTATTATATTAATTTAACACACTTTTTATAATTTTAGTGATTGACAATGCAACTATTTCTTTTCTTATAATTTTTTTCATATTATTAGTATGTAAACACTTAACTCCTAAAAACAAATTTGTATTAGCAAACAAATTAGTTAAATACATGCCTAACTTAAGTGCCTAATATGTTTCTTTAAAAAAAAAATCTTATCATCGGATATTAGTCATTTCATCTAAAGGTTTCATTAAGATATAAATGAAATCACAATCATAAGCTTTAACATATATCTCTTACGTGGGAACATATTGAAACTAATTAAGATCCTTCTCTCCACCATACCCTAATCTCATTCCCCATTTATCATAGACCGTACACTCCCAATATAGTAGTGGCCATTACTATTATTAAGTAAGCGTGTAAACCATATCATAATCAATTAATCATGATACCTATATGCACCTTTGAAAATATTTATAAATATTTTTAAATTTAATTTTTAATGTACAATCAACATAAATCAAATTTACATATAAATCTAATTACATACTATTATATTAAAAAAATAATTATTTTTTACTTTAACTACATAAATAATCATTTAAAAAAATAGATGTAATTAAACGAGAGCGAAAAAATTGAAATTTGAGTGTGAGAAAAATGAGTTAACCTTAGGTGGCATGTGTGGGGTCTCCAAGCGAAACTCATGCATGATCCAACCAGTTTTGATGCCATTTGGGGCTCTATTCTTGTAGAACACCAAGGTCTTCCGCATCCCTACGACCTCGCGGGTGAGGGGATCGAGAACCGTACGATCCTTGCCGGTCGCTTTCCAGTAGCCAGATGTCGTGGCGCGATTGGTGCGAAAGCCGGTGGCGTATTTGCGGTCACGGAAGCTGAAGAAGTACCATTCATTTGCATTGAGCTTAGCCACCTCTGTGTGTAGAGTACGCATGCATGAAAATACATTACATATGATGGGTCAGTTTATGGTTCTAGCATATGTGGACAGCAACATCACTTAAGTAAGGTAGGTATCACGAAAGAGAAATCTTATATTTTATTTAAATTAAACTAAATATTATTTCCACTTCTTAATCATTTGCTTTAAAGATTAAAAACTTTTTTACAACTATAAAATTTTTAATCAATTTTTAATTAATGGTCAAAAATCGTTAAGTCTATAGATCGAATGAAAAATTTTACACTGTAAAAGACTATTTTATTCTTCAGTTAAATTATCAAAAATAAAAAATGGCATTTTTCTTTAAATTAATATATATATATATATTTATTATCAGATAAGATCATACGAAAAATTTTTTGTCGAAATCTCGTATATATATTATATATATACTGATAAAAAGATATGTATGAATTTAGGATATTGGACAAAATTAAAATATATGAATTCGACAAGACAATTCATAAGGTAATTAATAGAGTTTTTTTTTTTAATGCAAATTCCATACGATTTTGTCATGCATAGGTGATTTTCATGATTGAATATCTCAACAGTAAAATTAAATAGGGGATTCAGAAAAGGTTTTAATAATCAATGATAAAGATTAACATACAAAAAAGATAGACAGATAGGTATAATATATAGAATAAAATCATAAAAGATGCTCTTATGTGTAAGACTGTAAATTATACATAAAAATTTAAATATTGATGATAAAAAATAAATATGCACATATATAATGAAGTCATACATACATAGATAATTTAATTTAGATGAAGAAAGAAATATTTTCCACAAGAAGATACATACTTTATATAGATAATTTGATAGATACTATACATTAGTTATCGTATTGTAGAATTAATTGTTTCCATGTGAATATAATTATGATCATCTCACTATCTCAGTAATAATTAGGTCTTGTGTGTGAAATCACTTTCATGTATGTCATCTTGTTCATCAATGACCTTGCAATTTTCAAGTTTCCAATCCCCATCAGATAAACATGACCTAAACAATGGCACTTTTGAAGTTTCAATGTGTTTGCCACATATTTGTGATTGTGTTGTAATGATCTTTTTTAAAAAAAGAAATTCTCTCTCTGCTTTTATCCCTTTTACCGTTTTCAAAATTTGAAAATCAGTTAATTTAGATTAAAAAAAAAAACTAAAAATAGATATAAATATAATTACTTGTATATTTTTTATTAATTTAAATTTTTGAAAAAAAATAATTTTACGACATGATATCAAATTTCTATAATCTAAATATTTAGAGTTCGATTTTTCTTGACAAAAAAATAATAATTTTAGTATAAAACTAATAAAAAAAGAATAAACCTTGCATAAAATTTTACACAAATCCAAAAAAAAGAGACTCTTATATATGATAGAGGCGTATTATAACAATTTATGTGCTTCTTTATTTTAAAAAGAATAAATTTCATGGCACAATCTATAGTTGATTATATATTGTAAAAACAAAATTATATATTAAAGTTAACTAGTCAAAATCACTTAGATACTAAGCCATGTTCGAGAAAAGTAATTGAGAGTTACTGAAATAATATATATATATATATATATATATATATATATATATATATATATAGGTAAAATAATTGCATACTCTTTAACAATCAATATTTGTTGCTTGATGAGAAATGAGAATGAATTAATAACTTTTGTCAACTTCATAATAATAGTGCATATATATATATATATATATATGCAGCAATAATAATAATAATAATAATAATAATAAATTTAATAATAATAATAATAGCAAGCGTGTAATTGAAGTGACAAGCATGACATGCATTAGTGAGAATGATGACTTGAATCCCAAGAGAGAGAAAGAGAATTGTGATATATATAGTTAGTAGTTTCTAGCTAGCTAGGCCCTATATGTTGTTAATTACAAATGTCCGGTTTCTCTTAATTACACGATGTTGAGGTAATCTTAATAATCATCAATATCACAAAATTAGGAGGTTATTTAACACTACAAGTAATATTATTTTTTGTAAAATAAATAAAACTAAATATTATTTTCATAAGAAGAGAAGAGTGAACACTACATACACATATAACAACACATACTACAACTCTTCTAAAATTAATTTAAATAAGGCCATATAATGATCATGGGCAAAAATCCAAAAATAAATTATATATATATTAAGAAATGAAATAATTCTAATGTGTAGTGCATGTGCATCTATACAAGTATTCATATATATAGAGACATGAATATGGACCAGCAAAATAGGTTTGGTGTCAACGGTTTTGGTATTTGTGGAAACTAAACATGCAATAGAGACGATATTTGCACATGACAAGTACCTCATGTTATACATATATATAGGCCATGCATGTAAATTAGATTTGTTTTCATTCTAAACACAGATAATTTCGTGTATATATATATTCTCATGTATATAAAATAAAGTATGAAAGAGGATAGGTAAAAATAATTAATTCCAAAAAAAAAGTAATTATTGTTTGCAATTTGAATTTTACTAAAAGAGAAGATAATAAAATAATAATAATAAAAAAAAAGAATGCTTGAAAATTAAAGTGGTGTAATAAAGTGGTGCAAGGAAAAATTAAAAAAAAAAAAACAGAGAATCTTTACAAGAGGTAGACAAAAGACATCCTTTATCGAATTTCAATCTTTAAAATGATTTTATTAGAAAGAAAAAGGGAACGTGTTTTGGACGCGCTTTACAGCCAAAGAATTCAATCACATACAAACTTTACAAATTAAAGACAAAAGCAATAATAATAATAATACACACAAGTAGATAAATCAAGTGGAAGAATATTATATATAAAATAATTGTATAAAGAACATAATAATTAATTATTTTATTTTGGCCGTGTATTCCTGAAGAAGTTGCCATTACCCTAATCATTGAGGAACTGAATAAATTATTACACTTAATAGTAACACCTCACCTTCTTGTTTCTTTCTCCCTTTGCTTTGAGTTTTCTTTCTCTCCCTCTTCTGCTTCCTCCTACTTTATTCTAAACATGCTAGCTAGCTTTTCTTTTTATGTTAAATCTTATATTTATTTAGCATATTTTTTGTTTAAGGAAACAAAACTCAAGATCTATGGACACCATGTTAATATAAGGAGACAAGGTTTAGATTAGATTAGACTATAGCTCTATATATATGTGACTGAATGTGAACCAAATATCTATGTCTATTTTCTATCAAAAAGACAAAGGCAAAAGACAAAAAAACCACAACAAATAAAACATGGGAAATTTAAAAAAAAAAAGATGATTTATGATTATAACTTTAATGTTGTGTATAAAATGGAGGAGGAATTGAAGAGGAGGCATGCATCATGCATTAGGATAAAGGTTAATTAATTAAGGATATATTAAGGAATAATAATAAGGTAATTATAATTGATATTACTATATATACTATTAATTAATAATTAGATTAGTATGTACCAGGAAGCTGCCATGGCTCACATGTGTGCAAATCAATTTCCATCAAAGTACCCTTGAGAACTTCCTCATTTGTGATCTTCTTGTAAAGATAGTGAAGAACTAATTCTTCATCACTTGGATAGAACCGAAACCCAGGTGGCAATGAAGCACCAATATCTCTAAGACCCATGATTATATTTTTATTTTCTTGTGTTTAAAGAAAAAGAAAGTAGAGAGAAATTGGGAAGAATATGGAGGGAAATCAAATTAAGATTTTTTTTTTTTTGAGAAAGAGAAAGAGAAAGAGAGAGAGAGAGTTTTAGTATATGGTAGAGAAAGAGGTGTGTGGTTTAAATTTGAGAGAGTAGTTGCTATGTTGTGTATTTGAAATATTAAGGTATAATGGCAGAAAGGTTGGTGCCTTATATATATAGTTTTGAAGATAAGAGACTTTGCCATATAAAATTAAATTTCTTTAACTATACAATTATATTTTTAGGCCAGGGCCATGCTTGTGTAACTGGTTAGACATGGTAGGAAGTTTCAAGAAATACCAAAGTTACAAGAAATCTTACATAACTGTTTAATAGTATAATAACAATAATAATATTATAATTTACTAAATAAATAATAATTGATGATTTATATTTTTTCCGAAACCTATATGCAAAAGCCTAAACTAGCCAAAAATTATTAGAGATAGAAACCCTCCAAAAGACCCCTTTTTATTTGTATTATTAAAAAAGTTACTTTTTCTCTCCCATTGTCTTCCGCCACAAGTGATCTTTGAATTTAATTATCGTTGTGTTTAATTAGATAGAATCATTAATTTTATTATCACAAATGTAATGAAATTAAATTAATAATATATACTACTACATAATAATTATTTATAGACATTTATACATTTCTAATAAATAATTGGGTATATTTCTATCACATAAGAACTTCTTTTGAGTTTGTGTAATTTTTTATATCGATGTTTGTTTTATTTTTTTTTTTGTGGTTAGTAAGAATTGAATTCTAGACTTTTAGATTACGTTTATCTACAAAGACAGAGACAGGACATTGAGATAGGAATACAGAGATATAAAATCGTGTTTGACAGAAGAGACATGGATAGAGATAATATGTCCAGGGACACTGAATTAGTATATTTTGTGTCCATCCTGATAGGAAGGACACAGGGACACTAACAAGGAACACAATTTATTTTTATTTTTTTTATTATTCTTATCAATTTTTTATAATTATATTTTTTATTATTATATTTTTTCCTAAAATTTTTGAATGAAAAAAAATAAGAATAAATTAAATTTTCATAATTTATTTTAATTTATCACCAAACAGGATATAAGAACACAAAATTTTGTATTTCTGTCTTTTATGTCTTATTTTCAATATCTTATCTTGTCCTATTTTCAGAAATAAACGCGGCCTTAGATTATAAAAATTCTGATCCTATGTTATGAAATTCCTCCTCTAAATAGTTAAACAGATAGAAAAAGATAGATGAATAATTATATATATATGATTGTAAAAGTTCTCTAATATTTTAATTTGAGTATTTTTTTTTTTACCAAACCGTGTTTTTCGGTTTCTATATTTTGATAATCATTTTCGTCTACTTTTCGTTAACGACGTTCGTTAATCAACTTTGGTTCCTTCTTGTTTAAAAAAGTTGGCTCAAAAATATATAAAAAAAAAAAAAGGAGACCTAATTGTTAATAGTCCGACACTTTTCCTACTCTAATTAGTTCTCTAGATTCGCATGCACTTCAATTAATTAATCATGTTTTATTATACATATATTTTTTAAAATTTTTTTTATAGTATAGAGCGTACATTGAATCAAGATAATTTACTTGTAAATCCCCCCAAAATCACGTTTTTCGTTTTTTTCTTTCCAGTGCTTTAGTGAGAAACTATTTCTAAATGTTGAATCTTTCTCTGTGGTGCATAAAAAAATTGCTCCACATCATCAAGGACAAGTGTGACTATATGCTTATTTTATTGGCTAGGTTATTAAAATTATAAAAGAAACATTTTTAATTTGCTCTTAGAGAAAAACATTTCTCTTACTTTGATTCACTTAAAGATTTCTTGTTTGTGTAACCAAAACAAGTTTTGTTTGTTTCTTTGTCAAATATAAGTTTTGTGAAGAAGGTAGCTAGTGTGTCATTAAAAGAATACTAACAACTAATTAGAGCAAATAATCTATATGAAATGATTATTTTTTATTTTTCTTTAATAAAAAATTTAGGTTACTTTATTATTTACTAATTTCTTAATTACTACTAATTAATTGTTTTTTGTGAAATTTTTATATATTTAGTTTCTATCAGAAATATAACTATTTTTTTCGTGTCCAATCTTTTATTAATTTAAGAGAATTGGTTTTATGACATAATATTAAAACTTCTAAAATCTAAAAATTTAAAGATTGATCTTTGTTATTTTTAAAAAAAATAATTTCAGTATAAAAATAAATAAAAAAAAGACTCGTATAAAAATTTACATAAATTTTAAAAAGACTCTTGTATAAAAAAATTAAAAATATAATTAATTATATATATTTTTTATTAATTTAAATTTTTGAAAAAAAATAATTTTAGGACCGTTTTAATTTTTGTCATTTGATGGTAAGAAATAATAAATATGCACGAGACAAAGTCAAATAAAATTTTCAAATACATAAAATGATTATTGACAATAACCGACAAAGTTAACATGATAAACAAGCTAAGGAAGAACGAATCAAAATTAAAATAAACACCTCTTACACTACATTAAAAGCATCTATGAAAATTTCACTATATAAAATGCTAGTGAGCCAATCACAGATCACCACCCTACATGAGTTAAGAAGTGAGCAGCCATTGGCCCCATTATAAAAAATAAAATAAAATAGAAATATATAGATCAGTCATAAGCACTATAACTATTCTATACGTCCCATGCTTTCCAATTATTATAAAATGAAAGATCCCAAAGATTCAGATGACAAGCACATGTAGCATTTTATTAACAAGCTAGGGAAACGTTTTGTGCATTTATTTTATATCATAATTTAATTTAGTCTTTTTTTCCCCCTTAAATTGATGAAAATGGACTAAATTGAAAAATAAAATAAATAAATCAAAATATAATTTTAGGATTAAATTGAATATTTAAAAAATAAAAAAATTCAAGTAATAAATTAACGTCTACAAAATTCTTGAAAAGCAATATATATAAGATTTTATTTGATTTAATAATTAATATATACTATTTAAATAAAATGAATCATGTGTCATACCTAAAATAACTCATTTGATTAAACTCGTGAGCCCAGATGAACATGGACAGTTCTAAGAAAAACACAGAGGGAAATAATTCATGGTGATAGCTGGAATTAGAATTTGAATTTAATGCCAATCATGAAAATGGAAGTCCCATCTGTTCCATTTTCCATCACAGAATAACAGTTTGGAACGATTCGTGGCTGTGGGGCACCCAAATTTGTCTTTGATAATAGGTCCTACTATATGGACCTAATTATGAGCCACTTCTTAGCTTCTTCCATATATATGATGTTAGCTAGCTTATCTAAAATTCACGAAATTTCCCTAAATAATAATTTTTTTATTTAATTTATTTATTCATTATTATAATTTACGACGCGCGTAAATGACCTATTTAAAAATTGTACATGCTTAAATTAAAATTATATTTTTATCGACATCTTTTTTAACTTTAATTTTAGTATTTTTTGAATTTCAGACTGACTTGATCGTCAAAATTTAATGTGATAGCTGACTAATAATAATCCTTCTTTTTCTTTTATAACAGTAATTCTTCATCAAAATATAATTATTATCTGTTATTATTTTCTCTATGATGAGAAGGATATGCAAGCACATATAGGGGCAATAATAATATAGATGTGGACAAAAAGGATATTTGTCATAACATGTATGATCTAATTAAATGATCATTTTGAAGGTGGGAGTATATATGGAAGTTGATGACTCAATTTGGGTCCCTCTCTCTCCATTCTTCAACTATTTTATCATACATCATGTTAATTATATAAAGATCTATTCAATTATTTAATCATAAAAAAAATATATTAGAGTTAACTCATATTTGTAGGTTTACGTATTTCAATGATTTCTAATAATTGTATTTTAAGCCTTATTATTAGTATAATTTCAAGCAATTCAAATTTCATACGTAATTCATAATAAATATTTTGTCATCATCACTTTTATTTTTAATTATAATTAGTTGTTTTAGGTCATTAATTAGGGTTAGCCATGAAAGTAATAGAGCCCTCACGAGAGTACTATTTATTGTGTGTGTGTGTGCATGAGTGTGACAAAACAAACAAAGAAAAATTAAAAAAGAAAAAGGAAAAGAAAAAGAAGAAATTAAAGAACATAGTACAATAATACATTTATTATGTTAGTTTAATTAAATGAAGGAGAATGTAATGAAGAAGGATGTTAGCATAGGATGATGGATTACTTGTAAAATTGGTCACTTTTCAGTTTTCATAATCGGAGTTGATGGACCTTTTTCGCCATTGCAAGAAAGGGAAACTTTGTGGGTCCCATGATGAAGTTTTGTGGTATGGATGATAGACAGTTACTGAAAAGGAGGAACTGTGTGTCATTAATCATCCAATTGATCTTGTCGGATATACAGTTAATTAATTATTATTATTATTGTTGTTGTTTAATTATGTGTGTAATTAACTTAATTAATTAATTCACATTAACTGTCACCAAAGTTTTACTTTGGAAGACATCAATTGTAATATTAGAAAAACCGCTGCTAAATGTTTTTGTACCATTTAATATATTTTACAACTGTTAAAAACTGTGGTTGTTTACTTTTAGAATCAATATTATCTGCTTTTATTTTTGTAATGTTACTACCAAAATGTCTTTTAAATTAGTAATTAATTTTAGTGACTATCCAAATTAAATCCGTCGCTAAAAGTGTATATTTTTATTTTAGCGATGAATTTTGTATATTTT
Organism: Arachis stenosperma; assembly: GCF_014773155.1. Lineage (NCBI taxonomy): Eukaryota > Viridiplantae > Streptophyta > Magnoliopsida > Fabales > Fabaceae > Arachis > Arachis stenosperma. The sequence continues at coordinate 17,756,646 of NC_080378.1, forward strand.
CATTTTTATTGTATGTGTAAATCTTTCTTCTTCTGTAATAATTTTCTCTTAAAGGAAAATAAGCCTATTGTTTGCACCTTTATGGTGTTTTTGATGTGATTAAATTATATAAGCTAATAAGAATACATTGTAGTTATGTCGATAATCACAATATTGTGGCCACATCAGATAATGAAATTTGGAACTAAAAACCCTTCATTTTCCTAACTTTTTTCAATAATTAAGATGTATATGCTTAATCTCTCAATAAAAAAAAATTAAATACAAAAAAATCTTACAAGAAAACGCAATCCATTCTAAAACAAAAGATGGAAAAAGAAAGCAGAAGAAAAGCATAATCCCTAGTCTCTGAATTGCATAAAACAATACAAAAACACTGAATCTTCCAAACTCTCTGAATATCCTACCAACCTGTCATGTATTTTTTTCCAAAAACAGCACATATAGAATAATAATAATAATAATAATTTCACATAATATTATCTTAGTGTAAAGGCACGCAAACCTATTATTATTATAAAAAATACTAAAGGTTTATCAAAAATTATTATTTTTAGTCATTAATTAGTCATCAAATCAATTTTTTTAATTTAGTTTTTTTAATTTAATAATTCAACAACATATTTTATTCATATTTTAAATATTAATGATTAACTGATAATCAAAAACAATAAATTCTGATGGTTTTCTATTATTATTATTATTATTATTATTATTATGAGCTAGAAGATGATCGAACTTAAGGCCTAGAAAATGTTATTTAACCTAACATATACAAGTAAAAGTTAACATACATAGTTATTAATTACATTGAACTAACTAAACCCTAGGTAGCTAATTTAATTATGAAGTGATTGAATGATGGTGTCGTTTAAAAGGATAAAATGTAACTAGAAACATGTAATGAAAAGTGAAAATGACATAAAAAAAAATAATAACATAGCTTAGGTAACTTGTTGAAAGAAACATGTTATTTTCTTGAAACCCTAAATCAACGGAGAGAAGAGAGCATGAGGTGGAACGACACATGTGATACTAGAAGGTACACGTCATTGGGCAGCGCGTGACGTAGAAGAGATTATTCCAAAATAACATTATGACTATCCCCTACCATAACAATGAGGGTGTGTAGATACATAATTATTCACATGATTGTGAAGGGTTAGGGTTTAGATGTATGGATGGAAACTTTAGTTAGGTGAATTAGAAGAAGATGAATAACAATAATAATAATAAGAGGATCAATGTTGGAGAATGAGTGACGGCTTTATATTCCTCTCTCTTTTGAGGGCCAATAATTTATTTCCCTACCCAGCTCTTGCCAATGTGTGTCTCTCAAGTTTGTATATTTTAATTTCCTTAGCTACTTAATTCCCATCAATATTAATCATAAACTAATAATCAAAATTTGTGGAGCTTATAAAACTATAAATTAGTAAATTTATGAAAATTTATTTATTAATGATAAAATCGTTTCAATTGAGAATTTAAAATATAATCAAAGTTTATGAGAATTTGAGGCATTCTCAATGATGAATCCATTCCACTAACTAATCCTTCAAACAAAAAAGAAGTTGAACTTGCCAAGGTCTTTTAATGAAAAATGTTACTTAATAAAAATTGCATCACATTATTTAGAGAAAAATATAGAGACATAAAAAAAAAAAAAAAGATGCTTATCAAATGTTACATGTTTAGGGTGGTAAAAATTTGCATCACAAATTAATCTTCACTTTATCATACAATTTTTTGTTGTTGAAGAAAGGCACTAGTAAGTTCTTTTATTTTCCGGTATAATTTGACTTATTTTCTCTTAACATTGTTGTGTGCATTATCTAACACCATACCACCAACTTTGTTAGCTAGTAATTGATGATCATTTAAAATTCTGATTTTTTTTTTTTTAAAATAAAGCAATAGTCCTTCATTTGGTATATGAAAATCAAATGCACCAAAATAAGCAAAGAAGACAAGAAAAATATATCCATATAGAATAAGGACAGAGAAAGAAATCATGAGTAAAGTTAAAATCATCACTTTTGAGTTTTAATAATATAAGTACAAAAAGATGTTTTTGTGCAAACTACCTTCTTCTCTTTTTGTTTCTAAAGATCATAAATTTTACAATTCAATCTCAAAACTAAACATATTTTTTTTTATATTAGTGTTTGTTTAAATATCACCAGTCACTTAATGAATTGAATTATTAATATTATTTCATAAATTAAATATATCAGACCTAGAAAAGCTCTTGAAATTTGACTCAACTAACTCTCAATTTTGAATTTCGTTCGTCATCGATCACAATTGTTGTATATCCTATACATATGCATGCTTGATTTGTTTACTTTATTTATTATTATTCTTAATTTACTCAAGTTAATTTAAACTGGGACCTTCCTTCCTATTATTATTTACTTATTTATTAATAAATCAAATAATTCTCAAGGTTTATATATATTTTGTATATTAGTCAATCATTAATACCACTGAATAGATGCCAAGTAAGCATAAAGCTGCGCTAACACCCTCGTGGCATTCTCCAACTTTCATTGGCCTAACAATAATTTTCATTTCATGATGTTGTGGGGTTTTCTTATATCAACATCAATTCTACAATGGGCCCCACAAATAGTACTATATATATGTTGTCATCTTGATCTTAATTTTTTTTTAGCATTTAAAGAACTAATTTCAATGATTATCCTAAGATTTGCATGACAAGCGAATCTTTTTACTATTTCATCCATGTTTTTGTTACTTTTTAAAATCAAGTAAGTTATTATTTTTTTTTTTGGGAGCATATTTACATGTGGCATCACTAAAATGGTCTCTGATTTTTTTCTCTCTCATTCTTCTTCTTTTCATAATCCAAATTCATTCCCTCATTTTCAATCTCTCCTTCAAATTCTATGTATCCAGAACAAATTAGTGGTCTTTATTTTTTGGTTTGATGATGTAGTTAACTTCTTAGAGTAAATAAAATGAAGAAGCTGTATCCAGCTATGTACTGTTATATTTATATGTTTGGATTTTCGTTTACATCACTACTCTTAATTATAAACGTGTACTATTGATTTAATTTAAGAAAAACAAGAAAAATCAACTAAGTAAAGAATATTAATTATAGAATTTAATTTTACTACACTCACAGTATAAAAATAGCTTTATACATATATTTAATTATATAACGTCATATCATCAAAAATAAATATTCTTTTATTGATTGCGTGAAGAATTATTCATAAAAATATATGTATTGTACGATTGTATAAAATATTTTATATTATCAATGCATTAAAATTAAATGGAACTTTAAACAAGAGATTAATTATCAATTTGTTATTTCAACAAGGTTCTTAATCATGCCATGTTCACTATGTTGAAAAAAGAGTATTTAAAATTATATATAGATGTTAGAGAGAGAAAGTAGAGAGAACTATGTAGAGACAGAGGGACAAGAGAAAAAAAGGGATCTGAATTCTTAACACTTTTTCTTGGCAACTGCTTCCCATTGTAGAAGCATTATTTTCCATTAGATATCATATAGCAATTAATGGGATTCCAATATCATATGATAAACCATAATATACGGATGAAATGAATTAAAAATGGATTATTAAAGTTATATGTTATTATATGTTTTAGTATAAGAAATAATTTTACACTAATATTTAATCATGTCTTATATTATATTATATATATATATATGTATATATCAATAAAATTTTTTACTTGAATATTTACTATTTCAAACGGTTTATAAATATGGTTCAATTTTTTAAATATGGGAGACAATATTGTAAAATGCAAAAATATTCGGATTTTTGTTTTACTAGCTGAAATATGGGGGTAATTTATAAAATAAAAAATCATAAGTGACGAGTTAAAATTTTTTATTTTTTAATTAAAAAAAAAACTAAATGTCAGGATAATTTCTATTTGTTTAAATTAAAACTATATATATAAACAAAAATCTTTTTTTTATTTCAGTTTGCAAAAATTTAAATAAAAAAATTTTGATACTTATTAAAAAAATTAAAAATAAAAAAATAAAAAATAATACTTATCAAGATAAAAAAATAATAAAAAATAATACTTATAAAAAAATAATGCTTATCAAGAAGTTGCCTCCAACGATTTTAGTACTTATAAAAAAATCAAATTAAAAAAATAAAAAAATAATACTTATCAAGATAAAAAAAATTTAAAAAAATACTTATTAAAAAATAATACTTATCAAGAAGTTGCCTCCAACGATTTTGGTACTTATAAAAAAAAATCTAATTTACTCGATATTTTGATATTTTATAATTCTAAACCTAGCCCATATCAAAATTAATTTGTGTATAAATATAAGCATATATTTGATTAAATGATTGTATATAAAAATTATTTTGAACTATATTAATATAAAAGAATGAAACTTTTATATATATATATATATATATAAGGATAAGTTTGGAGCAGAAAACTTTAAGGCCCATAAATCTTCGATTCCCCCTAAGACACTTTTGTCTTTTAGAAAGATAAGTATCTATTCACTTTATGTTTACGCGCTTTTTGAAAAATTTGCAGTTTTCTTTGATTAGATCGTGAATTCATGTCTGGCCATTACTTTTACCCAACTTTATCATCATCAAAGTAACTTCCTTTCTTTTAAAAGAATCTAACCCTAAATATAGTTTATAGTTTCGTTCTTGGGATTCAAGAAATTAGTATAAAACCTTCTCCTTTCCACTATCAACGAAATTTCTTCCTTTTTACAACTTTTATCGTATCATTGGAGATACCATGTGTTATAATATTGGAAATTTTAAGTAATGTTAAGAAACCAATACTGTAGTAATCAATTTTAAATAATATTATAACAAATTGTTAGATAAATTTAGTATAAAATTTATTAAAGATATTTTTTATTTTAGATTTTGAATATTTTATTTTTAAGAGTTTTAATTATTTTTTTAGTTGCGTTGAATAGTATCTGCAATATTAGTGGTGTAATATTAGAAGTTTATTGTAATTTAAACTTCTGTTGTGGCCAAATTATAATTATTTATAAATTATTAATGACTTAATAACATCCACTAATATTAATGTTTGATGGACATATATATTAGATTTAAAGATAATAATTCATATAAAAATGATTCTCTTTCTGGCTCTACATACGATGTCTTTTACAGTTTTTACTAACTAAAAATACTAAAAAACTGTCATTTTGATAAATGTCTGTAAGAGAGAAAAGGAAGAGAAACCAATCTTAAAATCCAACTCTATCATAATCATAACTCATTATGACAATTTCAAATATAAAAATCACAACTTTTAAAATTTTAATTAATGTTTCTGCTAAATTAAGTTTACAGTGTAAATGTAATATTAGTTTTTAAGACTTTCTCAAATGATTTTATTAACCTCGAGATTACTAGTTGAAAGAATATATTTATTATTTTCCAATGGGTTATGTATTACTATATATAATCATTTCTATATTATATTAATGTTTTGCTTTAGGGTGATTATGTTATTTTTATATACTTCAATAAATAAATGCACATACATACACCTTGTTATTAGCAATATTCTTATGTGATAAGCAAAACAAAATTTGAAGCTAAGATGGTGTTTAATTTATAGTTTATACATTTATACATTGAACAAAATTAGAAAATATTAACTAATTTCCCTCTTGGTTTTTCCCTTTTAAAATTAGTAGTCCCACACACACAAGTTTTCGTTGATTATACCATATATGATAAATGATATGGACCACTTTTAAATATTAGTTGTATGCAATGTAATAAATAAAGTAGTTTTGATTTATATACATGCATTATCTATATTCTTTCTTTTTTTTAAAAAAAAGGCAATTTAATTACTTATGCATTATCACATTAGTAAATTGTTTGACTCATCACCTAATAATAATAATAATAATAATAATAATAATAATAATAATAATAATAAATCAAAGTTATTTTGATAAAAAGGAAAATTCTTTAAGATAGAAATAACAATATATCATGAAAAAGAAGATTGTCCAGCTTTGGAATCTTTAGGTATAGCTCTTTGTCAAAAAAGCTAATGTGGCATGACCATTATTATTATAATAATTATTATTATTATTAATTAGTAAGAAAATTAAATCCAAGAACATAAGGAATTTTACAGAGTGCACCAAAGAAATTGATGATTTGAGAATGAGACCGATCGACGGTTCTCTTAAATGGATAAAGGATTCGTCATAGACAGACCCACAAATTAGTACTTTATGTCACTTTCAATTTTTAATATATATTAGTACGATTTGAAAATATACAAAATAAATAATAATAATAATAATAATTGTAATGAATGAATACTTATATCGAAAGATTCTTCTCTCTGATAGCTTGGAAATGCAGGAAATTGATTTCTACAAGTATAAGCATCATCAGTCACGTATAGAGACTCCGAATATGATTGGATATGGTTAAGAAATAACACATACAAGAATCTTATTGTATCAGGAAATTTCACAATCATTTATTTTAATTTTATTATCTACAATAGCAATGCAAGATTGAGTTTATTAAACTCTCAGCTCCAAAAATATTAATCAATTGCCTCTCATGCCCATTAGTCCTTTTACAAACATCATAACGTTGACAATTCGACACGTAGACACACAATGCAACGGATATATTATTAACAATTTAATTTTGATGTAAAATAACTTTATATTTAATTAATTACATACTATTACATCAATAAAAATAATTTTTCTTTTTTTTTAGTTTGACAGTATGCATAAATGGTTATCTGCTAAAAAAACAAATCTAATTGAATGACGGTATAAAATATTTTACACTATTAATATATTAAAATTAAACTCATATTATTAATCCAAAAATAGGTTAAAATATAACTTATTTTCTTCCACTTTAGGTTAGTTTCTTTCTTTTTTTTTTCCCTATACAATAATGCCGTAAAATTAATTTATATGTTTTTTTATAATCACTAGTATATTAACGGAGTTAATTCACCTTTTAATCAAATGTGTGCAATAAGAGTAAATGTAATGTTAATTAAGATGATACATATTTCTTGCTCAAACTAATAAAAAAATATGGGTTCAAGTATTAAACATTGCAAAGTACCATTACAAGAAACTCAATTATTACAAGTTTACAGCGGCTAAACTGTCGGTAATCACATTTACTAACAACAAAATTGTCGCTAAAAGAGCGTGGATAAAATTCTTATTGGTAGTTTTTGACAAATATTATTGACGACACAAAACCATTGGCAAAATAAATTAATAATAGTGGTGCCTGGGCTGTTGGTAATAATAATTGTCAAAATTAAATTTAAAAAAATTACCAACACTTAAGCCGTTGATAAAATTAAATAAATATTTTTCTTAATTATTATAATTTATTTTTATTGACAGTTTGTTCATCGGTAATAATATTTTTTTATTTTGTGAGTCACATTAATAACATATATTTATTATATTTTATGGTATTTGATCACTGAATTATAAAAAAAATTTAATTATAAAAAGATATTTAACTAAATTATTAAACCAAAAACCAATATCAAAAAAATTTTAAAATTGAATAGCTGCTAAACGTACGACCTTATTCAACATTTAAAACAATAACCCAAAATAAATACGATAAAATCCCATCTAGCTCGTCATCGTCATTCCCACATTTAGTAGGTGGTGGTTGTGGTTGTGGTGGTGGTGGTAGTAGATCTTTGACTCGTGGCTGCTATAAAGAGGGTGGAAGTGGAAGAGGGATCTGAGAATCGTTGAACAAGCTACTCAACATTTGTCACACAAAGTTATACATTTTGCTCACTATATTTTTACACTAAGAGAATTTTGCACTCTATCTATCGACAGTCTACTGGAATTGGGTGATCTCTCCCTCATACCTATGATAAGCATGCCTCTACTACTCTTTTCACTCTTGCTGGTAGCGTGCCTTCAGTTCTGTATATCTCGTCCTATGCTACTCCAGCTGCTAACCCAGCTCCTAAAGTCTGTCGGTCCACTAGTGGTGGATAGGACATCTGGCGTCCTAGCAACATTAAAGAAATTCGGAATTGTTTTGGTGCAGACGTGTTCAATCTCGTATCCCTCCCATGCTTGCCTCTACTTATTGTTTGCGTCTATACCTCATCTTCCGAGATCAGTGGTGGTTCTAGGACCTTCTCAACAATATGAGTCGCACATTCCTTGTGGGCTTTCGTCAAATTTTCCTCGAAAAGGTTTTGAATTAAAACTTGACAAATATGAGAATTCTATCCTATTGGGTATGGTCTTCAAATGTCATTGGTGCCTAATAATGTGCAGTCCTCTGTACTTATGTACCTCCTTATGGAAAAGAAAAATTCTTAACTAATTATTTATCAACATAAGAGTTCAAAAAGAAAATTTATTTTTCATATTAAATATTTTAATAATATAGAAGATTTTGTCTGAATGCAACACAGAGACTCCATGGACTTCTTGTTGAATATTGCTTACAATGCATATGTATTTCAGTCGATCAGACTCCATAACGCTATACACAACACTCCTATGAATACTATAGCTTTTTTACCCCTTTTGGATGACTTCCCTACTCCTAATTCTGTGTCTCACATGAAATTTGACACCTCCATCTATGTTATAATCATCCCCTCACTGGTGAATAGATTATTCCCCTGCATCGTGTTAAGATCCAAGTTGTAATAATGAGTAGGAACAACGGATAGATTTTAAAGAAAAAATGGGACTGGTAGAAGGTATTGAATTAGTCCACCAACCATAATCTCTGGTACATATTCATCCTTATCATCACTTTCACTAAGTGCATTACTCTACGTGATGTATTCCTTGTTCAACTCATCATCGCCGTCCTTTTCCTCTATATAATTCACATGATTGGCATACTGGAGAGAAGGTATTGTTAGTGGTAAGACTTCTTGCATGAAGTTAGACGCCCAACACCCCACCGATATCACCCACTTCGGCATACAGTTCCATCACTTTAGAGAGCTAGAGTTATTCCATGAACATCAAATATCACTCAGACGTGATCATCGTTTGAAAGCTAGGAAATGCAATATCGGAATACTCGATTTCCTAAGAGTGTTAGGAATTTATACCCAATATTTTGAATCTATTTTCAACCAAGTGCTCTCATATTCATCAATATAAGGTTCTTTAACTTACTCAGAGAACTTAACATGATGAGTATGCATTAGTATAGGATGGTGCATTCACAGACCACCATATTCTCAATTTCTTTCATGTCTACATTTGGATATATACTAAAAAAATATATAGAGTAAAGTATCATTTTTGTCCCCAACATTTGGGATAAGTGATAAACCCCAATTTTGTTGTTTATCTTGTGCTTATTTTAGGAGATTTTGTCACCTTTCCCACATTTATTCAATGAAATAGCATGGTTTTGTAATTCTCCCTTAATTTGTGCTTAAGTGTACAAACATGTTTTTTAGGCCTTTAATTTGGTGATCTTAATTCACTTTTGATTCCACTAGATATCTTGATCTGTTTGTTGAGTGAGTTCAGGTTGAAAAGGGCTAGGAATGGATCAAAGGAGTGAAGAGAAAAGGATGCAAAATGGAGAACTCATGGAAAAATCAAGGATTTAGAGTATATTCACTGATGCGCACGCGCAACATACGCGCACGCGTGGAAGATGGCGTCGCACGGCGACGCGTACGCGTGGATAGCAAATTGTCAAGCGACGCGTACGCGTCGATACTCCCACATGATCTCATTAAAGTGAAAACGTTGGGGCGATTTCTGAGCTGCCCAGACCAAATCCAACCCATTTCTGAGACTATTTCATGCAGAATTCAAGCTTGGACAAGGAGGGAGTACTTAGTTGTAGAATTCCATCATGTAGTTTAGTTTTCTAGAGAGAGAAGCTCTCTCTTCTTTCTAGAATTAGGGTTCTTAGGTTATTTTGCATCTTAGATCTAAGTCCAATTTCTTGATTCCATCTTGTTCCCTCTACAATTTCTTGTTTCTACACTCTAATTCTTCTTAGTCCTCTTGTTAATTTTACTTTTATGCCTCTTTTATGTTCATGCACTCATGTTGGATTTGGTTTACATTTAATGCAATTTGATGTTTGATGTTCCTTATTGTTGATTTGAGTTGTGAATTTAATTTTCCTTGCAATTTGTAGTTGGTAGATTTATATTTCTTGCACTTTTATTATGCTTCCCTTTTATGCCTTCCAAGTGTTTGACAAAATACTTGGTTGGATGTTAGAGTAGCTCTTTGAACATTCTTGACTTGGAAAGAGTAATTAGGTGATCTTGAGTCATGAATATCCAACTTATGTTGGTGATCTAGAATTGTTTGCTAATATTGTTTCCATTAACGCTAATCTTCTACTAATTCAATTAGTAAGTTGATTAGGACTTTTGGATTGAGATTAGCTAGTCTTATTAGATTTTCTTCGAGTGTGAGGATAATATGATACCTTCTTCCATCGTCGGAAATGACGTAATAAGACAAATTCTTGTTTATTATTGTGATATGATTAATTAGTCTTGTTTGACGTTCTCCCTATGTGAAGATAACATGATACTTCTTCCATTTGCCGGAGTTGACTAAATAGGATGAATTAATCATTGTATGACTATGATAGAAAGCCTATATTCTCAATATTTGCCATGAATATCTCTCTTTATTACTTGCTTTCTTTAATTGCTTGCTTGATTTACTTTTCTCGCCTCTTTACTTTCTTGCACCTCTATCAAGCAACCCCTTTAATTGCTAGTTTAATTTACTTGTGTTGCCATTTATTTCCTTGCCAATTACAAAATCAAACCCCTTGCATCTTCATAGCCAATAATTGACCACTTCATTGCAATTTCTTGTGAAACGACCCAATGTTTAAATACTTCGGTTAATTTTCATTGGGGTTTGTACTCGTGACAAAACCAAATTTTTGATTGGGAAGATTGTTTGTTGGTTTGAAAGCTATGCTTACAACGGAGTTCTTCTTTCTATTAAGAGAAATTTATAGACCGACAATAAAATCTTCTTCATCAATAAGTCTCAAAGTTGTCCCTAACGTTTGAATCATCCTAATTAAGTCTTTAACGTTTCAAAATTGACTCAATGTTGTCCTGCCATTAGAAATCTGTTAACGGAATTGACGGCGGGACAAGATTGAGACGATTTTAAAACGTTGGGGAATTAAAGAGGACGAAAACGTTGGAAACAAAAACGATACATAGAAATAAATTTTAATTTTATCCTTCACCAATATCAATCTTTTATGGTACATAATTATTCAATTATTTTTTAATCATATTTAAGTAAATTATACTTAATCACATTACTTTGATTCTAAATAAATTTATTTTTTTATACTTTTACTCTTAAAGATTTTTAGTCATCATGAAATATTTGTAAAATGACTAAAATCATATTATTTTATTGTATATGTATCATAAATTTTTTAGAATAAAATTAATGTGATTAAGTATAACTTATTTAGATGTGATTAAAAAATAATTGAATAATTATGTATCGTAAACAATTGATATTATTGAAGAATAAAATTAATTTTATTTCTATGTATTGTTTTTGTCCCCAACATGTTCGTCCTATTTAAGTCTCTAACGTTTTAAAATTGTCTCAATTTTGTCCCGCCGTCAATTTCGTTAATAGATTCCTAACGGTAGGACAACATTGAGTCAATTTTAAAATGTTAGGGACTTAAATAGAAAACGTTGGAAACAATTTTAAAACTTATTCTAAATATTAGGAACAAAAACGATACTTTACTCAAATATATATTTATTGCTAGCGATCTGTAAGAAGAAAAGAGGAAGAAGAGAAAAAAAAAAAATGAGAGGATTATGGTGTGATTACTATTGAATGGATCTTGTTAAATAGAATTTAAATATTTTTGTGCATTGTATCCCAGTTGCACAATAAACGAAAAATAACATATAAATGAGATATGAAAAAAAAAATGTAACTCGTTAACAAATGAGATATGCGTATATTTTTTACGTTTTCTCTGCATATATGATATGTAATGTAGTGCAAAAATGTAATTTTTCCAAGTATGCATATATGGGTAATAATTATATTTAATTTATTTATTAAAAACCCCTCAATATCAATGATAAATTCAAATTATTGCTACATTTGAATAAAAATATACAATTATATATATATATATATCTGGACATAGATAATAATTAATATATTAGTAAAAGAATGAGTAATTTTTTTTAGGTGATTAAAAAAAGAGTAATTATTACAAAATAGAAAAACCCATCCAAGCTCCAGTTGGCTAATGGATCAGGATCTTGAGTCCAAAGGGTCATCACCTTGTCCACACTCAGGTCCTATTCTCAATTTCTCATGTCACACACAAGTCAACAAAATATCTACAATGCCTTTTGGTTGGTGTCATGATCTCATCACTGGTAGGCCCATATACGCGGTTAATCAAATATTCAAATGATGATATCATGGGTTCTTAAATGACCATGTTACCCTTCATATTTGCTCATGTAAGAAGTAAGAACATTCCCTACCAAGTATGATCTCAGTCCTAATTTTCTGTTATAGAAATCTACCACTCGATCAACAATATTTAGGGTGAGTTTAGATTGAATTTTAAAAAAATATTTATTTTTTATTTTAAAAAATTAATAAATAAAAATTATTTTATATTTAGATAGATTTTAAAAAATAAATTAAAAACTCTATTTGTTTATATTTTTTAAAGTAAAATATTGTTAACTTTTAGAAAAATAAAATAATTTATTTTTTTAATAAAAATATTTCTTTTTAAAAAGATGTAATTAAATAAATTTAAAATTGTATAAAAATCCTTTATGTTTTTAAAAAAATTACATTTTTAACTCAAAATCCAAACCTTACTAAGGCATCTCATTGGTTTAATTTTGCCAGTTGTCATGAGCCCGATCATCTTCTTCTCCTAAGATTGTAATATTTTGACAATTATATTAAGAAATAATAAAACAAAAAATCATTAATAGAAAGTGATACAATTTGTGAGACATGGCCATCATTATGTCTCTATATACAAAATGCTTTTTATTTGTTTGGATGCACAAAGAGATGTATATAACGACGTTGCATGCATCTTATTTTATTGCATTTATTATATATGGTGAACATGCTTCATCTTTGTGACCATAATATTATTCCTTATCATCAATATTATGTTGAGAATGAGTCTCTTTATTACTTGTTATGATTAATTAATATTGAATGTCAAAAAAAATAATATAGTATTAGTCAAATTAACAAGAGTCGAATATCAGTAATTTTTTTTGAAAAACTATATTTAGCAATTTTTTTTATATGTTTATTATATGAGTTTTTCTAAAATTTTTCATATATAATATTTATGTTTATTTGTCTCTTAAGATGAACTATATATATACATTCGGTAATATTAGAGAGACAAAAAACAGCCATAACTTACTTTATTTAGCATTTATTAATTATCGCAACAATTAATAAATGCTAAATAAGGCAAGTCGACAATTAATGAATACTAAATAAAATAAATTATGACTGTTTTTTATTATATACATTAATATAGAAAAATAAAAAACAATCAATCGTCCAAACAATTCGAACCTATCTTTATTTATTATAGAGTACATTAAATAAAATCAAAAATAATAAATTCTTATAATTTTTGGCTGATATTTTTTTATTACCAAACATTTTCGATAAACAAACTTGTATCAAAAGAACACGTTAGATGTATGGTTCATTTCCGTTTCATTCCATCTCACTATTTTGCCTTAAGACGCCATTAAGTGTATGAAAGAGAGAGTTCATAACCCTATTTTTGGAGTAGAAAGCAATGTGTGTGTCTTTCTACTTATATATATGGAGAAGCTATTATTATTATTATTATTCCATGCACGAGCATATATTCTTGTATTTTTATAAATAAAATCATAGAATTAGATACCAATATAATAAGAAGATAGATCAACACCAATACTTATTTGTTGAAACTCCTGAGCTATAGCGGAAACGTAAATAATACACGGCCTGTCTTACTCTTCAAAGGTGATTATAAAATCTTATATCATTATCTATATCTTATCATATCATATACACTTATAATCGACGGATCTTAAAGTTTAATAACAAATAATGACATCTAAAATATAAAGTGAACCATTTAATTACTTTACGGACTTACAAGACATAATATTTAAATTAATATTCAACTTATTTTGATAAAAACAAAATCCATTGATCAATAAAATAGAAAATCCAACATATATATATATATATATATATATATATATATATATATATATATATATATTACTTATCTCAGAAATTTAAATGAATAAAAAATATGAATTTAAATTTTGCATAAACTTATTCCGATAAATTACGTATTTCAAAATGAATTTTAGGTTTTTTATGGTATTCCTCAACTCGGCAGGTAAAAGACTAATCTGTCGCGAATTAGAGCTTCATTTAAGAATTTGTCGCTGGCTAATGAGTTGTTATATATACAAGGCAGAATTCGAACCTTTAACACTTGTTTAAACAAACTAGTGAATTAACTATTAGACCAATCTAATTTAATTTGTATTTTAAAAATTTAAACTGATAAAAAAAATTATGAATAGGTCCAAGTGTTAGTTGGGAAAGCCCATTTTTCCAAACACAAATCATTGGCATTTCTATTTTCTTTTCCTAGGCATAAAACGAACAATTAAATACAAGAAATTAACCATTCTTCTTCTATTTCGTGCTCTCGTGTTTTACATTCATCCAAATATTCTTACTAAAAATAGAAGTTCACTTTCCTCTATGTTTATTTCCTTTGCCAAAAAAAAAAAAACACTTAATTGTACTTCGTATAAACACCTATCGTTTTCGTCAGCCAATAACATTATTTTCACTCATTTTCGTTGTAGAAGTTTTACCATTTGGAGCCAAACAATCATTAGGAATTAAGCATGTTCTTGACCAACCTGATAGTTTTATAGAAGTGGTGTCATATGATAATTCAATTTTTTTCCTATTATTTTTTATCACGTGTAGATGTGATCTTTCAAGGAAGTAACCACTCTTGTTATTACTTCAAATCTACAGATAAACTCTCTAAAATTCAATGTAGAAGTTTGGAAAACCTCTTTCTTTTATAAAGTTGGTAAATTATGATACATGTTTGCTTAGTTTGATTTGATTGTGTTTGATAGATTGACTTGTTTGATGCTGTTTATGTAATGGATATATATATTGATTTTTGAAGGTTTTACACTAAGAATGTAAATTGATGGTGTCTTGAAAATAAAAAAAAAGCTGAAGAAAATGTGTATAAAAGGCGTTTAGACAGGTCTATTAAGCGTTATAAAGTACGATTAGTAACAAAAAGATTTACAAAAATAGAAGGTGTAAATTTTTTGGAAATCTTTTTTCCAATGGTAAAGCCTACTACTATTAGACTGGTCTTAGCCATTGATTCTATCCAAAAGTGGCCAATCCATGAGTTCGACGTCAATAATACATTTCTTCATGACGATATTACTGAAATTGTGTATATGAATCTACCTCCCGGCCTCACTCTTAATAATCCAAGAATCTGTTGTCGTCTTCACAAATCCTTACATTATTTGAAACAGTCGAGCCGAATATGGTATGACAAGCTTTCTGTATTCTTGATATCTTGTGGGTATCAGCAAACTGTTTTTGATTATAGTCTTTTTGTTAAATTTCTGGACAATGAAATTTTTATTTTATTGGTCTATGTTGATTACATTGTTATTACTGATAGTTTAGTTTTTGAATTAGCAGTTATCAAGCGTACTCTGGATGCACATTTTAAGATTAAGGATCTTGGTACCTTGAAGTATTTTTTTGGTATTGAAGTGACCCATTCTTCAAAAGGAATTTTTCTCTCACAACATAAATATTGCATTGACATATTATTTGACTCAGGATTGCTAGGTGCAAAGCTTGTTAGTTCTCCTATGGACAGCACAACTAAATTGTTCTAAGACAACATCTCTCTTCTTCTTGATCCTTTGGTGTACTGCTGATTAGTTGGACGCCTCATATATCTCACTACCACAAGACCAGATATCACCTTTGCAACCCAACAATTAAGTCAATTCATGGCTTCTCCAATTCAGATGCACTACACTGCTGCAATTGGGGTGCTCAAGTATTTGAAGAACAATCTCGGTCGAGGCTTATTCTACTCTAGAGACTCTAACTTCTAGATTTATAGATTCAGTGATTCTGATTGAACTGGCTGCTCCGATACCAGACGCTCTTTAACTGGATATTGCTTCTTCTTAGAAAAATCTTTGGTTTCTTGAAAAACAAAGCAGATAATAGTGGCTCGGTCCTTCACAAAAGTTTAGTACCGCGCCGTTACAAAAGCTACCTGTGAGCTTCTATGGATTCTGAACTTATTGCAATTCCTTCACATATCTTGCGATCGACCACTTGTATTATTCTGTGATAACCAAAATGCCCTCCACATTGCGACAAATCCTGCATTCCATGAGCAAACGAAGCACCTTGAAGTTGACTGTCACCTTGTCTAGCAAAAAGCCCATGTTGGCGTCATGAAACTGCTTTCGGTTCCATCCTTAGACTAGCTAGCTGACATGTTTACAAAAGGTTCTTCTGAAGCATCCCTTAATTTCGTGTCAATCTTTTCAAGTTAAGATTTTAGACATCAACCATCCTCTAGCTTGCGGAAACATATCAAATTCATCAACACATCAGGTACAAGGCACACAAAATTCCAACAATATGCAAGACCTAATTGAATGTTCCTTTTTGTAAATTCTATCTTGTCTTTTTTTTTTTTGAACAAGTGAACTCAACACAAAGAGTGGAACGACAAAAGAGCAAAGTCTAAAAAATTACATCCACAAAATAATAAATAAATAAAAAATTATTCCTTGTGTTATCTCCGTCATAGTCATCAACAACCAAAGGGATCCAAACTACTCTACTCTCTATAGCTGATTAGAGAATTTTGGAATACTTCTTCTACACCCGCTTTCTTGTTATTAAAGATCAGTCTTTTTCTCTCTAACTAAACGTTTCAAATAACGACAAAGAAGCAAATGAGCCATTTATTACGCTCTTCTTTTTCTGTTAACGACACATGTATATCCAACTCTTAAAGTATTCTTTTACTAAGATCGAAATAGACCAGAACCTCCTGTACATGTGTGTGTATATATATATATATATATTATTGTCTTTGTAAAATTATTTAATTTAAGAAAATATACATATTTTTTTAAATTTTTTTTCATTCTTTTCATTGTTTTATATTTCTATTAAGGATTCATCCTATTCTAGATTAATATTTGTGATTTGATCGGTAAATTTAATCTATGACCTATATATCAATTGAATCAACAACCTAATAGCAATCTAATCGTTTGACCAATTTGATTATTGGTTTAGTTTTGATAACGATACTAATTAAAAATAGTTGTCTAAAATATTTTTTCGAGGACCTAATGAGTTAGAAAGTCATGCATTACAATAATATTTGATTATTTAGTATTTTCGATAGCCCCGACATCAAGAAATGTCATCTACAAAAGTCCATCTGCCAAAATCCATTGGTAAAATCCGACTTTATTTATTGACGAATTCCGTCCTCATGATCTTTGATAATATTAAAAGAGGAGTGTTAAAATAAATAATATCCATCTTAAATAATATGAACAACTATCAATCAATTAAATAAGATTAGTGATGCACAAGTCATCGATAAGAGTTATTAAAATTTAATAAAAAAATAATTATAAAAACATTTCTAATAAAATATTTTTAGAGTATTATTTTTAGTATTTTTAAAAAATAAATTAATTTAAAATTAAAATCTGTATTGGATGAAATGAAATCAGTATCATCTTAAAATTATAGTATTATTTTAATGAAAAACCAATAAAATTTTGTTATTTGTATAATTATGTTGATAAAATAATTAAAAATAATATAAAATTTTAAATAAACTAAGATTAAATATTGAAAGAAAAATTTTATTTTTAATTTTAAATTATTATTTATGACATAGAGTCTTATAAATATTTTTATAGGATCCAAAATAAAACTAAAATTAGAACTAACATTAAAAATGTTCTAATAATTATTATATTATACTAATGATTGTGACGTTTGAAATAACAAATTTTTTTTTATAAATATTATTGGTACGCCCATTTTTTTAAAATTTGTTATATTATTTATCATAATAAAATATATTTTAAAGTAAAAAACTATTACATTTTTAAATTACTAACAACTAAAAATGTAACAATTCTGACAATATAAACGAATAAAAAAATCAATACAAATATAGAATGTCAATAATGTCGCGTATATGTTAATAAAAAACAAACATTACATGTAGTTTTAGTTGGGGAATTCTTCATCGCCCACAACATTGGCGTCCTTGTGAGCAAAGGATTGTCTGGGTGGTGGTAGTAGAGTGTCATCTCTGATTTTGTTTTGGATGTCATCGTTGTTCATCCAAAAAGTTGGTGGAAGGGATCTGAGGACACCTAGAAGAGCCAATATACACTATAAAATATTTGTCTGATATTGTTGAATTTAGCGTCTGAATAAATTTGACAATATAAACTTCGTCGATAATTATTTATCGGCAGATTTTTTTGTCAGCTGCTAATTACCTTTAAAAAAAATTGTTTAGTAATTTTTACCATTAGATATTATCTTCCGTAAATCCAACACTAATATATTATTTATTAATAATTATCTTCCGATCTAATTTCAAATAACAATTTTAAATAACAATTTTAACAATAAAAAATAAGTCTCAATACAAACATAAATCTTATATATCAAATTTTAAATTCTAAATGAAACAAATCCAATATACAAAGATAAATAATATATCAAGTCTTAATAAAAAGTATTATTCCTTAAAAAAGTATTATGAAATTGCTTATCCACATATGAACAACGGAATATTTAAAAAAATAGTGTTTTTTTCTACTTATTTTTTTAAGTTACAGTTTGTAACACAAAAAATGCCTTTTAACAATTCTTTGACAAAATTATAACGTATCTCAAAAATAAAAATAATAAAAGAAATTAAAGAATAGATCGGAGCGCAGTATAATCTTGACAAAATCAGGAACCCAATACCACCAATTGATGATCATATCTCATCTATACTAGGCAAGACGCAACAACATCCAAGGAATAACCCTCTTCAATTTCTACATTTCGCAAACCCATAACTGCTTTAACGATTTCATCTTTCTCAACTCGATCAAGAATACCAATTAATTGCAAAATGGTATAAACAACACAAAAAACATAAATATTAATTGTAAATAAGCACTATCCTACATTCAAGTCAAACATTACAGTATAATAGGAAAAAATGGAATTTAAACAACCGAACCAAGATAAGAAAATGAAAATTCCTTCTACTCCCTTTACTCAGTAGTATAACTCTGACATTGTGACATACTTTTTCTTTGAATACACCCACCATATATATTGAGCTAAAGTTTCCATGATTTTTCTTCAACATCCGGGATTTGATTGCCCATGATTCTGTAGAACCTATGCACAATTACTCAAGAGGGGGGTGAATTGAGTAATGCAACAACAATGAATCTTTTTGCGAAAGTTAAAGACAATATACAAAAGTGTTATTGTACTAGTATTTTTCCAAGAGCTTAACTCAATTGCTAAGCATTTATAAGGAGCTTTTACTTTCCAATAGACACCAACTCAAATAAATTGATCAAGCTTTTCACCAATCGGACTTAAGCCACTCCTTAAGTACTTACGAAGCTACTTTTCGATCACAATTTATTTGCTCAAAGGTAAAAGACAATAATATTGAAGAGATGAGTTTGGAGAGATGCAAACGCTATTTAGAGTGGTTCGGCACAATCCTTGTCCTACGTCCACTTTCTTTCTCAATTGCAATTGAGAAGTTCCACTATTGCCAAGCTTCAAGGTGCTCGCGCAAAACCTTTTACAATTCGAGTCCTTAGTTTCTAACACCTCACGGTATATGATCACCACTCGTATACTAACCCACTCCACTTAGAGATACCTTCTCTAAGATTTGCCTTGAGTATTTAGTATACCTCTTTAGTATCCTCACCGACTATAGTGTTTATAACTCTTGACTCAACCTTGGAGATCACACTCTAATTTACAAAGTGTATAAGAAAACAATTCTCAAAGAATTGTTGAGATGAAATGAGTACTCTCTAGAAGAGTGTATGATTACAAGTTTAGCACTATTGAACCAATTGATATTGCTCTCTCAAATTGTGTATTATAGCACCTTAAAAAATGTGTAGAATGAAAGAATATGAACAATATGGTTTTCGAAAAATCAAGTATGAAGTAAGGCTTCAATCCATCTATTTATAGACTCCCCAAACCTTAGAAACATTGGGGAGTTAATGGGATGGAGCCTTTTTGTCAAAACTAGCCGTTTTTTATGTTTTTGAATCATTTGCATCGATGCATAACACTTTGCATCGATGCAAATGTGTCTTTGAAGCTGAAATTTGAATTTTCAGCTAGGTTGCATCGATGCAAATGTCTTTGCATCGATTCAACAAGTCATCGCATGTTTTGCATCGATGCAAGATGAGTGTGCATCGATGCAAACCTTAAAGAATGGCTTAAAATCACTTTAAATTACTTAGGATTGATCTCAAACTTGTTGGAGTCAATTCCTATGCTTTTGTACCTTTGAAAACAAGTTTTTAAACCATTTGGCTAGCATCGAATTGCAAGATGTGCATCAAAACATTTTGTGAGTGTGTGTTGAGAGATTTAGCAATTGGTTCTTAACAAGAAGTTACCTAAGTCCTAAGACACTATACTTGTCTTCAAATGTTGTGGACTTGAGTTTCTTGTTGTTGTTGTGTTGCTTTCAACTCTTCATTCCTCAATGTTGAATGTTGGTTGATCTTTCAACATGCTTGTCCATTCAAGTTGTTTGATGGTTTGTCTTTCATGTCGTTTATTGGTTTGTCATTCATCAAAACCTACGAATACAAACTTCGCATACAAGCAACATGATTTACAATTTCCCCCTTTTTGATAATGACAAACCAATTTTGAGGATACGCATTTATAAATAATTTTGAAAGCAACAATAATGCACTTTGTTTTATAGAAAGCTTTGGAGAAGACTTCACAAAAAAAAAATTTCGCAGGAGTTCCCCCTAAATATGTGCATTTGTTCCTTTAAAGGGCGTTTATCAAAGAAACGATTTAGATATCAAAGTTTTTGCTTAGCGGAAGTCTTTTTGAAATCATTGTTTCGCAAACTTATTTCTTCTTTTCAAATCCTCAAACTTCTTCTTTTTCAAAAGTTCAAAACTTCAAATATCCTCAAACTTTTCTTCCCCCTTTTGACATTATCAAAAAGAAGGGAGTTTGAAATGTGTCATAGAAGCATGCATAAAACAATGAATTTTTTTTTTAAGTTCAATTTCTCTATTAATCTCAAGGATGAGATATTCCCCCTTTCAAAAAGAATTTGATTTCCTCTTTTTATATATAATAAGCATGCATAATTCCCCCTAAAGAAGTGAAATATATCAAGGCATGCACATTAACTTAAAATAGGGGTACCAAGCCTATTTTGAGTTATTTATGAAGGAAATATCAAAGTATTTAAACCATAACAGAAATCCTTAGCTTACTAGGAGTTAGTTTAACAATTCATATAAATAAGCATAAAGCAATAAAAAGTGACTTGATGAAGAGGAGACAAGCAATAAAAAGTTTTGTTGCTCAAAAATGCCAAATTCACGTGTTTTTGTGCAATTTGGTCGTGTTTGCATCGATGCAATAGGCTTTGCATCGATGCACATAGCACGTCGTGTGCTTTGTATCGATGCAAAGCTTGGTTGCATCGATGCAACATGCATCATTTTTCCTAAAATCACCAAATTTTCATCCTTTGGTGGTTCTTTCTTCATTCATTTGAGTTCCATCATGTATATACTCACTTAAACCATTATAAACTTCAATTTGTTGATCCTCCATTGTTTATAATCTTCAAATTCTTCAATCTACCTCAAGATTAATCACTCATTCATCAACTCATAAACCTACAAAACAATGGCTTGTTCATCTTTGTCAAGGTAGCAAGTAGTGCTCATTGGTGTGTCCATTGCCTTAGCATTGTCCATTCCACATCTTTTGAGCAGTTCCTTGCAATATTTGGTTTGGCTAACGAAGGTTCCTTCTTTTCCCCTTTCGAAACATCACCAATGACGTTGTCTAGAGGATGATCCTTTGAAGTACGCCAATCCTTTGGAAGTGCATTTATTTGTGCTTGTGATGGTTCAATTTCTTCAACTTGAACACTATCCTTTGTTGAGCTTGTAGAGGCTTCATTTAAATCTTTTTCTTTGTCTTCACCATTCAAATTTAGTGAATCAAAGTTTTCTACATTTTCATCAAAATCTTTTCTAGCACAACAACGGTTAGTTTCATCAAAAGCGACATGAATACTTTCTTCCATAGTCATGATGCGTTTATTATATACTCTAAAAGCTTTGCTAGTTAAAGAGTAGCCTAAGAAGATTCCTTCATCAGCCTTAGCATCAAATTTGCCTAAGTTATCTTTTCCATTATTTAGAATAAAGCATTTACAACCAAAGACGTGAAGGTGGGAAATATTTGGCTTTCTTCCTTTGTACAATTCGTACGGTGTTTTCTTAAGAATAGGTCGAATGATAATCCTATTCATAACATAACACGCGGTACTAACCGCATCCGCCCAAAAGTACTTAGGAATATTAGCCTCATTGAGCATAGTTCTCGCCATTTCTTCTAAATGACGATTTTCCTTTCAACCACACCATTTTGTTGTGGTGTTCTAGGAGAGGAAAAATTATGCTCAATGCCATTTTCTTCACAAAAAGTTTCAAAAAGATTGTTTTTAAATTCTCCACCATGATCACTTCTAATAGATGATATATGCAAATTCTTTTCATTTTGAATAACTTTGGCTAATCTTTTGAAAGCTCGAAATGCATCACTCTTGTTTGCTAGGAACAAGGTCCATGTAAATCGAGAGTAATCATCAACAATAACTAAAGCATAGTAATTGCCACCAAAGCTCATAGTCCTAGAAGGACCAAATAAATCCATGTGCAAAAGTTGTAATGGCCTTGTTGTTGAAACAATGTTTTTGGATTTAAAAGAGGCCTTTACTTGTTTTCCCTTTTGACATGCGTCGCAAAGGACGTCTTTTTCAAACGTAGCTTTGGTAAGCCAATTACTAACTCTTTAGAGACCAACTTGTTAAGATGGTCCATGTTAGCATGAGCTACTCTACGATGCCATAACCAAGTTTCATCATTTTTACTAACAAGGCATTTCACATCATTTGAGGAGGCTTCATTTAGATTAATCATGTATACATTGTCAACACGGTGCCCAATTAGCACAATTTCATTAGTGTCTTGCCTTTTTATCAAACAACATTTTGAATCAAAGGTGACTAAGTTTCCTTTGTCACAAAGTTGGCTAACACTAATGAGATTATGTTTGAGACCTTTGACAAGTATAACATTATCTATGGAGGTAGAAGGATTTTTACCAACTTTTCCAACGCCGATTACTTTGCCGGTGTTGTTGTCTCCATAGATCACGCTTCCTCCGTTTGTAGGCTCTATTGCGGTGAACTTTGATTCATCGCCGGTCATGTGTTTGGAGCATCCACTATCAACATACCAATTTGTATCCTTAGCTCCAACACGTACCTACAAAATAATTAAAATTTGGATTTAGGTACCTAAGTGAATTTGGGTCCTTGATGGTTAGTATGAGCATAATGCCCATAAGGTGCCCATCTCGTATCTTGACTACGAAAGTTTATATGTTTAATTCTAGTAAAGCATACGGGTGCTATATGACCTACTTTATTACAATAATGACATATGACATTTGGATTATGCATCCTATGCATGTTTCTAAATGGTTGCCTAGGTTGTTTCCTAAATGCAACATCTTTTGATCTATATGCATTGTGATTATAATTTCTAAATGAAGCATGTTGAGGAGGATGTTTAAAGGCTTCATTCCTTTTAGGCATGCTTGCCTTTTGGGCTTGCGGTTGCCTAATAGGAGTTTTAGCATTTTTAAATTTTCCTTTTTCAAAACCTAAACCTTCCTTATTATGAACATGCTTTTGGTTTTTCAACATTTTATCTAAGTTCTTTGAAGATTCATTGAACTTAGCTAAAGTGTTCTTAAGATTTGTAATTTCATTTTCATGCATTTTACAAGATTTGTATGGATCACTACTTGTGGTACACTTATCTTTTCCAAGATTGATATTCTCGTTTTTCAACATCTCATTTTGTTTTAAAAGATCCATATTCTTTTTCTTTAGGAGAGAATACTCTTGGGTAAGTTTTGTGTACACCTCAAGTAAGGCATCATATTCATCTTGTAAATTAAAAGAAGTAGAGTTGTCATCACTAACCTTTTCTTCGCTTGCCATTAAGCAAAGATTTGCAACCTCGTCGTCATCGGAGTCGGATTCATCCTCGTTCTCCCATGATATGTATGCTTTCTCCTTCTTCTTAAATTTCTTGTTTTTGTCCTCCTTTTGAAGTTTTGGACAATTGGGTTTGATGTGTCCAACTTCTCCACACTCATAGCATTTTGGTACCTTTGTTTTGCTCTTGAAGTTTTTCTTCATTGCAAACTTATTGAATCTTTTTAATAAGAGTGCAAATTCTTCATCTCCTTCTTCTTCATTATTATCACTCTCTTCTTGCAGTGATGTTGTTTTAAGGGCGAGACTTTTCTTCTTGCTTTCTTCACCTTTTTGTCTATTTAGCATAGTCATTTCATAGGTGAGAAGATTACCTCGTAGTTGATCAAATGTAAGTTGATCATAGAGCCTTCCTTCCACAATGGCGTTCACTTTGGAGTTCCATTTTGGTGTAAGGCTTGTAAGCACCTTGGTCACAATTTGTTTATCATTGTACTTTGTGCCAAGCATGCTTAAATTGTTGAAGATCTTGGAGAGTCTTTCAAGAGCTTCTTCAATGCTCTCTTCATCTTTCATTTTAAAATTTTCCCATTCATGAACCAATATAAATACCTTTAATTCTTTAACGTGGTCGGTTCCTTCGTAAGTGATTTGGAGTTTATCCCAAATCTCTTTAGCGGTTTCACATGTAGAGATCTTCATATAATCATGCTCGTTAAGTGCACAATGAATGAAGTTGATGGCTTTATCATTCATTGCCACTTTCTTCCAATCATCGTCACTATATTCATCTTCTCCTTTCGGTACTTGCTTTGAGACGGAGACTTCTCCTTCTTTAGCGCTTGTTGTCTTTGTTGGAATGTGATTTCCATTCTCAATCACTTTCCAAATTCTCACATCTTGAGAACGGATCCAAATTCTCATATTATTTTTCCAATAAGAGTAATTTGTTCCGCTAAAAAGAGGAGGTCTAGCGGTTGAGTTACCTTCGCTAGTGTTGTTGTTGTTAAAGCCTGTGCTTGCCATGATCTTTTCCCTTAAATGGTTAAGTCTTTCAAAGGGTTAAGCTCTGATGCCACTTGTAGAACCTATGCACAATTACTCAAGAGGGGGGGGGGGGTGAATTGAGTAATGCAACAACAATGAATCTTTTTGCGAAAGTTAAAGACAATATACAAAAGTGTTATTGTACTAGTATTTTTCCAAGAGCTTAACTCAATTGCTAAGCATTTATAAGGAGCTTTTACTTTCCAATAGACACCAACTCAAATAAATTGATCAAGCTTTTCACCAATCGGACTTAAGCCACTCCTTAAGTACTTACGAAGCTACTTTTCGATCACAATTTATTTGCTCAAAGGTAAAAGACAATAATATTGAAGAGATGAGTTTGGAGAGATGCAAACGCTATTTAGAGTGGTTCGGCACAATCCTTGTCCTACGTCCACTTTCTTTCTCAATTGCAATTGAGAAGTTCCACTATTGCCAAGCTTCAAGGTGCTCGCGCAAAACCTTTTACAATTCGAGTCCTTAGTTTCTAACACCTCACGGTATATGATCACCACTCGTATACTAACCCACTCCACTTAGAGATACCTTCTCTAAGATTTGCCTTGAGTATTTAGTATACCTCTTTAGTATCCTCACCGACTATAGTGTTTATAACTCTTGACTCAACCTTGGAGATCACACTCCAATTTACAAAGTGTATAAGAAAACAATTCTCAAAGAATTGTTGAGATGAAATGAGTACTCTCTAGAAGAGTGTATGATTACAAGTTTAGCACTATTGAACCAATTGATATTGCTCTCTCAAATTGTGTATTATAGCACCTTAAAAAATGTGTAGAATGAAAGAATATGAACAATATGGTTTTCGAAAAATCAAGTATGAAGTAAGGCTTCAATCCATCTATTTATAGACTCCCCAAACCTTAGAAACATTGGGGAGTTAATGGGATGGAGCCTTTTTGTCAAAACTAGCCGTTTTTTATGTTTTTGAATTATTTGCATCGATGCATAACACTTTGCATCGATGCAAATGTGTCTTTGAAGCTGAAATTTGAATTTTCAGCTAGGTTGCATCGATGCAAATGTCTTTGCATCGATTCAACAAGTCGTCGCATGTTTTGCATCGATGCAAGATGAGTGTGCATCGATGCAAACCTTAAAGAATGGCTTAAAATCACTTTAAATTACTTAGGATTGATCTCAAACTTGTTGGAGTCAATTCCTATGCTTTTGTACCTTTGAAAACAAGTTTTTAAACCATTTGGCTAGCATCGAATTGCAAGATGTGCATCAAAACATTTTGTGAGTGTGTGTTGAGAGATTTAGCAATTGGTTCTTAACAAGAAGTTACCTAAGTCCTAAGACACTATACTTGTCTTCAAATGTTGTGGACTTGAGTTTCTTGTTGTTGTTGTGTTGCTTTCAACTCTTCATTCCTCAATGTTGAATGTTGGTTGATCTTTCAACATGCTTGTCCATTCAAGTTGTTTGATGGTTTGTCTTTCATGTCGTTTGTTGGTTTGTCATTCATCAAAACCTACGAATACAAACTTCGCATACAAGCAACATGATTTACAGATTCATTGTCCTTCCTTCCTAATTCCTCACTGAAAATAACATATACACATACAATATGATAAAAAAAAAAGACTAAAAAAGGTAGTTTTTGTTACCTAGTAGCAAGAAACAGGGATTTCAACAGTTGATTTTAACTGAGCATTTTCAATAATACGAGTATCAACAAACTTCAATCTTCTTCTTTTGAGTATAATATCAATCTTCTCCGCGTGCAATCCAACACAAAAGGAAGAACCACAAAACCCAAAACCCGCATCGCTATGAAAACCCAAAAATAGAACCTTCAAATCAAAGGAACCAACGCGAGCAAAGTAGCGCATAGATGAAGGAGCAAGGATAACCTACTTGGAGGGAGGAAGAAGGTAGCTCTGACGACACAGGAAGTAGTGATGGCAGCAGTGGCTAGAGCAACGAAAACTGCAACGATAAAGTGACCAACGCGACGCAAGAAGCACCAGCCAAGTCCACGCAATCTTTGGACACTATGGGTTATGGCTAACTCTGGCGGAGGAGGTTGCTGAAGGTGGTTTGGGGGGAGGGGAGAGAGAGAGAGAAATGAGTAGGTTAGAGAGTGTGTGTGTGTGTGTGTAATTTGAAAATGAGAGAGGAAAGAGTTCATGATTCGAATTTAGGACAAGATTATCGTCGGATTTATCGGTGGATAAATCTGACAATAACGCTTTACGAGTGACTAAAACGCAGCGTTGCACTAATTAGGGTTACCGGTAAATTTTGTTCGCACTAACTTTTTCCCTTCCAATTATTACTGGCGAATTTACCATCAAAAATTTGAATCCGTCGGTAAACTTGCCGCTAATGTTCGATGCTAAATACAATAGTATTCAGCATTTTTAATTGGCGGCAGATATAAATTTTTAATTGGTAAAATTTTGAAGCTTGTTACCGTCAGATTTTTTTCCTCGATAAATTCAAAGGTAATATATTATTTATTCTTAATAATTAAATTAGTAGTATCCGACAGATTTAATCGACGGTAAACATAAATTTTAATTTTTAAATTTTCTTGAAAATTTAATATGTAATTTTAGATATTTATATTTAATAATTTTTAAACTAATAACATTCAAAGTTTTAGAATTTCTTATAACAATTTGTTTATAATTTTTAGTTAAAAGTTCATAAATAAATTCAAATTTCAAAGTTTATTATTAAAACTAAAAAAAAGAAAATTCAATGATGCAGAAAAATTAGTTTTGAAATGCACCAAACCCTTAATTACAAAAATTGAAGAAAATTAAACTAGAAATCGAAAGAGTAATATTGAAGATAAGCATTAGAGATTAGCCTATACTAATACTACTATATCATAGAAAATCAACCATACCAAACTATTTACCACACTTATAAGTTGTAAGACTACCCAGAAATTAAATCCTCAGTAATTACAAGTGCAATATTTTAATATTGAGAATTGACAAAACAAAAAGACACTAACAATAGCTATATTACATCTGTCATCCTCTCTGAATTTTATTGCAATAGCATCATATGATTCCAAATTAATGAAGCTGTCAAACTGTAAATTTACAATGAACTATGGATAAATGATTTACTTAACATTTAAAAACACAGATTTACGCAGCCATTTTAAGACTTAAATCCATGACCCTCCAGTTCAAGTCACAATGCTGCATATCAGTATATCAAATGAATTTCATCGAGCAGATTTTGTGCTAGTAAAATTAAAATAAATTTTAAAATAGAAAATATTTAAAACTTCCAACAAAACAATTCTGACATAATTTATAGCTTCCAACAAAATAATTCACCACAAAATGAAAAATTAAAAATCACAAACAACCTTACCAGTTCTAAATTATTTAATAAGCAAATAGTTAATAACAATAACAAGTAATTACCCCATCTAAGCAGCTCAACAGCAACATTAATATTAGGATGATGAGTTATCCAAGAAAATACAACACACAAAAAACTTACTTAAAATAATTTCATGTTAATGAATAAGAACACTAAAATAAATTTATTGTTGATAATAATAAAGAAAAATACAAACACACATTAATAAAATAGAGCTAATGAAAAAAGTAACTGAATTATACACTTTTACACTTTGGAATGTCAATTTCACATGACACCTCTAACCCCATTAACAAGACCAATCCAAATAAAAATTACAGTAACTAATTAAAATTTGGAGTTCAAAACAAAATCAAAAATAGGATTAAGGTTCAAAATTAAAAGCGGTTAGAGTTTAAAATTAGAAGTGTCTGATCTTCTAGAATTTTTTTGTCTTTTTTCTCCTCTTTTTTATTTAAATTATAAAATTTTATATTGAGTTTAGACTGAAATCTATTTTCTATTGAATCTTTATCATCTCGACTTGCTAGTCTTTGTTCAAAAGCGTGTAATAAGCTTATTAACTCTGTTAGTGTTAGCATCGATAAATTTTTAGTATCCTCAATTATAGATATTTTAGGATCAAATTTGGACAGCAAACTAATGAATATTTTTTACACTATCTTTTTATCGGGTAAGTCCTTTCTATAAGCTTTCATTTCAGTTACTAGGCTCATTAATCTTGTATAGTAACTTTTTGTTTTCTTAGAAGCTTTCATTTTCAAATTTACATATTGCTTCTTTAGAGATTGGAGGAGGATTGTGCATACCTTTGTGTCGCCTTTAAACTCTTGCTCTAAGTTTTTTCATAATTCTTTAGCTGGTGATATTCCTCTTATCCTTGAGAAGATGATGACAAGTCATCTTATGCTAGTTTCACAAGCATTTTTCACTAGTTTTCATTAGGTTTTATGCACTTTCTTAAGCAAGAAGTAAGCAATTGGATTGGAAATTCATGCATCTCCTAAGTCAAGTAAACATGGTTATTATTGAGCTTTTTCATAAGGTTTTGAGCTATTTTTAATGGATGTTATGAATGATTACAAAGACCTTAAGATTATAGCAAACTTTGAGGCATTTTGTTTGATTGATTGTAGGAGAGAATGAGGCAAGAAAGAAGAGGAAAAAGCAGGGGAGAAGCAAGCAGAGGAAGTAACGTTGGTGGCCAAGTTAGTCCACCAACGGTACCTAAAATGTGGGAGACAATTGCAAAAGTAGTGCCTACGTTGGAGGGAACGTTGGCTTGCCAACGTTACCCCCAACTTTGTTCATATAACGTGCTTTCTGAAAAATGAAAAAATTGCGGCGACACGTACGCATGCTATGCGCGCACGCGTGGATTAGAAATTTTGACAATCCACGCGCACGCGTCGATTACGCGCAAGCGTGGATAGAGCAATGTTGGCACTTCAACGTTGAGATCAACGCTGATGGCAACGTGCACGATCTGAGTTCCAAAAAGCTTCATTTTGAAAAAGTATAACGATGCGCACGCAAAATCAATGTGTACGCGTAAGCTGATATTTTGACAATCCACGCGCACGCGTACATGCCGCGCACGTGTGGATGGAGCAACGTTGGAGGGAATGTTTCCATTCAAACGCTGAGCCTAACGTCTTCTCAAGGCTTTCAAAACTAGAATTTGGGGATTTGCATCCACACGCATGCGTATAGTATGCGCACGCGTGGGTGAGTATTTTGACTCCAAGCACGCAGAAGCGCAAGTCACGCTTACGCATAAAGTGGCAAATTACGCAATCCACGCATACGCGTACATGCCACGTACGTGCGGATATGCGAACATTGGTACTCTAACGTTGAGTCAAATGTTGATCAAAGAACCAGAATCCAATTTTTCACAAGAACGTTTGACTCAACGTTTGGTTGAAAACGTTGACTCAAACTTCAATACCAGAAAGGCACAATTGGCACACTCCTTTCCTCAATTGCATTTGGCGCGAACCCAATTAATCCCAACAAGGATCAAGAGGCCCAATCCAAGAACCTGAAGGCTCAATTGAAAGTGTATAAATAGGAAAGAATTTGATTTAGAAGAAGTGCTGGTGAGTAAGGAATTGGAGTAGAAAGTTAGTTAGATCTAGAATTGTATTTTCTTCTGCATTTTTCCTTTGAACACTTCTCTGTAGTTTTCTGTTTTCCTGGTTTTACTTGAGATATGATGAACTAAATCCCAAATTTATTTGGGGGAGGAGCTCTATTGTAATTCCAATGAATCAATGAAATTCTTCTTCTTGTCAATAGAATTGTGTAGCTATTGGGTATCTTTTGTTTTGATTGTGAATTATCTTCTCCGAAAGGGGATTTAATTCAGTGAGTGCTTGTGTGAGTCTCGGAAGGGGAATCACTTGCATTAAAATTGAAGCTCTATCCTTCACTACTCTCTTGATCAACACTATTCAGGAGGAATTGTGATCTTGTGTGTTAGTGTGGCTTATGGATGAGAGAAATGTGCTCTAACTCTTCTCATGACAATTAGATCAAGGAATTGGCAAGATTGATTGTGATTAGAGAGATTGGATTGCCAAAGAATTGGGATCAAATCAATTTCAATCCGCCATAGATCTACTCATATGATTGAGAAATGAGTTGAGACTCAATTGATTCATGGTGGATTATAGTATCTCCAATCCCTGATGAATCACTTCCCTTGAATTTCTTCATTTTAGACTTCTCTGATTTCAATTTTCAGTTAATTTGACTTGCTGTTTACTTTCCCACACTCATTTCCCTTTACGATTCATGTCATTTAAGTTTCCTTGCACTTTAAATTCTGCAATTCTACATTCTTACATTCTAAGATTCAGTTATTTTCATTTCTTGCAATTTAAGTTTCAACTCTTTTAGATTTCTTGCACTTTAAATTTTAGCAATTTACCTTTCTTGCCATTTAAGTTTCTGGTATTTTACTTCTAGCATTTTAATTTCCTGCAATTTATCTTCTGTCAATCAAAATTCACTCAAATCATAATTTGTTAGCTTAACTAAATCTATCACCCAACTAAAGTTGTTCAATCCTTCAATCCCTGTGGGATCGACCTCACTCTTGTGAGTTATTACTTGATGCAATCCGGTTCACTTGCCAGTTAGTTTGTGTGGAAATCTAATTTTTTTGCCATCAGAAGATTGTCTTCGTTACAGCTTATTGGAGGAAGCATAGAGTAATATAATTTCTTTATTGTTCATCCTTCAACTTTTTCTTTTCTCCAGCAAAAAGTATTATTTGATTCTCTGGTATGGTGAATCTTTCGAGGACAACATCCCACAAGTCTTGTACTTGTAGATAGGTTTTCATTTGAGAATGTCAGTTCTTATAATTGTCTTTTGACAATATGGGCACTAGAATATTTATAGTCGAGATTGTCATGATTATGAAGAAATTTGTTTCAGTGAGTTATAATGTGATAGATATATATAGTTGATAAGTTAAGAAGAAAGATTCTACGCCTAATAGATGACCGAACATAGTTCTGATGTCACTATTAGTTTTATGAAATAGATTGATGTTGGTTTAGTGTATTATGGACTCGAATTAGTGTAGTAAAAATACTAATGATAGTTTTCATGAAGGAGCACTTTGGATGAATGGTTTGAGAAGATTGATAATTATATTATTGATAAATTAAGGCGAGAATATAAAGACTAATAAGATTTTATGTGTTTATTAGTTGATTACAATGAATTCATGATGACTTATTTATAGATCTCATAAATTGGTTCATTATAATTTTTAGATATTTTTAAATTTTAGATATTGCAGATATTTTTAGATATTATATTTTTAGATATTTTTAGTTATTTAATTAATTAATTTATTTTTTATTATAATATCTAAATATTTATTTTTATGAAATGAGATTATAAGAATTCTAAAAAATTCTATAAATATGTAGCATAATCAATATGATTTTACTTGGATGCAAAATCTTTTACTTGAGGAGAGTGTGTATGTAAAACCGGTTAATTAATGGCTAATTAATCTATAAATGAGAATTTATTCTAGAAATTCAAAAATGTGATTTTTATGGCTTAATATGATAGAGGAGATTGAGTCGAGAATTTCGATACCAAATTTGTAGAAATCGGACCAAGATTGGACCGAACGGACCAAATCTGGCCAACCGGACCCATAGTGGGCCCTTGGCCCAACCTAACTAAACCAAAACCCTAATTTTCAGCACTCTCTTTCCTCACAACACACTAATTCACGCTGAAATGGAGTAGGAATGGAGGAAGAACACTTTCTCAAGTTATAACTTTTGATCTAGAGTTTTGATTGCCGCACTGTTTGCGGCCACACGTTCACCGCGAAGAGCTCTACAAAACCCATACAATCAATCTTGAAGTAAGCCACAGTTTGCTCTTCAAATTTCCAGCCTTGATTTTGAATTTCATGGTGAAAAGTGTTGAGTTTTTGGGCTCTTTGATGTTATAGGACCCAACTCTCTTAAAGGAGAATGTTAATCTTGTCTCCTTGAACCTTGGGTGTGATAAGATTCTCAACTCTAGTGTAATTTGTTGTTCTATGATGTTTGGGTATTGAGATATTGTGTATGGGTATGATAATTGTGGCTTAGGAAGTGTATATGTGAACATTGAAGTTTGATTGAGATTTTGGAAAGCTTGGAAAAGGGCTTTGGTGTGTCAAAAATCCGTTCTTGGTGGTGTTGGAACCTTGAGAGTTTGTGGAAAGGTGATTTGGAAGTGCTCCGGTTGAGCGGGGGAAATCGGCTAAGGTATGGTCTCGGTTTCCTATATCTAAAATGTAATGTGGTGGGAAAAACTTGGGCTAGAGGACCTAAGATAGGGATTGAATTATTGAGGTTGTTGAATGGTTGAGATATATTGTGTGGTCATATATATGATTATGAATATTGATGTTTTGATGGTATGATGTTTGAGAATTATGCATGTTTGATATATGCTTGATGATTGATTGAGGTTGAATTGTGGGTGAAACCATGTTGATGGTGAGGGTGATATTGATTATATGTAATGATGGTTGATTGGATATGGTGTTGTTGGGAATAGGGATGAGAAAGAGTATATGACATGAAAATATGTTTGAAGTTTTTATTTTAGTGAAATGGATTAAAATGATGGGATGGTGTTTTGTCATTGTTGATAAACATGTTAATGTAGGAGTTGAGGAGGCTTGAAGTGATTTTGGCATGTTTTGGTTGATTTTAAAAATGGTTGAAATTGGTTTGTTTTGAAAATGGAACTTGTGGTTTTGTATGAAAATATGGTTTTTTGGCATACTTTTACGGAGAATAACTTGAACTCCGGATCCCCGTTTTGTGCCAAACTTATTTAGAAATGAATTTGGATTTGGGATGTTTATGCCGTTCGAAGAACGGGCAAAAAATGATTTGAAATGGAGAAGTTATGCCCATTAAAAGATTGGGGTTTGAAACTATGAATTCTGTAGCTTTTAACTTAGAAAAATTTTTGGCAGAACGCGCACCCATGTGTAGGTGTGACTGACGTGTACGCATCGTTTTCACTATCCACGTGTGCGCGTGGCCTACGCGTACGCGTCGATGGGCTGCACCAAATGCCCAGCCAACTTTCCGAGAGTTGTGCGAGAATTGTGCTAGTCTTGTGCGTAGGGCACAAACGCAACCACGCGTATGCGTGGCTAACGCGTAGGCGTCCCTTGGCTGTTTTCCATCCACGCGTGCGCGTGGGCGACGCAAACGTGTCGATGCACTTTTGGCTTTCCATGCGTGCGCATGGGCGACGCGCACGTGTGACCCTATTTTCATCCCAAAGTTGATTTTTGAGTTTTAAAAGCCAAATTTCATACTTCTAAGCCTTCGATCTCACCCCTTATGTCTTAAATTATTATGATATGCCTAGCGATGGGAAAAGAGTTAGGGGATGTGGTAACTTGTGAATGAAGGAAGGGGATAATTAATGATCAATGATGATCAAATATGATCGTATGAGATACGGAGGATGGCGGTGGAAGTGCTTTATGTGCCATGGGCCGAAAGGCTGTGATTGTTAATGAATTGGTGGTTATGAATTTAACCATGAGTTGGATGGCTGAGTTATTGTCGAGTTACGGCGGAGCCATTATTGAATTATGGCTGAGTATGAAATGCATATATGCTTATTGATTGAAATGTGAATTGTTGCACTTCCACTATTTGAGATACGAGTTTCCCTGGGTGAAAGCAGTGGCTAGCCACCACGTGCTCCAGGTGGAGACTCGATACTCTGCTGACCCTATGTCGTAAGTGTGGCCGGACACTGTGAAAGTTCTGGATGAGCTCGCCCCCGTGAATATACATCAGTGAGGGTGTTGGATATGAACTGTGATTTATGTTGAGTATAACTCGAGTTGGGGATGCACGACAAAGGGACAGTCCAACAGTTAGCTACCGGGACTTGTCGGGTTGGCTTTGTAACCGACAGATGAGACTCATCAGCCATTAGGACAGGCATACATCATATGCATATTATGTGAATTGTTTGAGATTGCCTAATTGTCTGCATATTACTTGCTAATTGTCTAAATGCTATATCTGCTTCCTATTTGTATATCTCTTGTCTAATATAACTGTGTTTGCCACATTATACTTCTGCTAGTGGTTGGGATGTCTGAAGGATTTGGAAAGGGAAGTATTAGTTAGACTGAAGATCTTTAGTCAGTTGCCATTTGTGGTTTAGACTGTTTATAAGTTTTAATTTATCTGGTAGAAGTTCTAGGATTGCTTTCGGCTTTCCCAAGATATTACATGTTAAATATGTGGGAACTATTGCCATGCTGGGAACCTCCGATTCTCACCCATGCGAATTTTGTGATTTTCAGATGCAGGACGTGAGGCTCCTCGCCGAAGCATACTGGGGACTTCTGGATTAGTGAAGATCCTTTGTTCTCGGGACTCTGTTTTAGTTTATATGTTTTGCTAGATACTTGTTATCTCCACTAATAATATAAACTGTGATGACTCCTCTTAGAGGTGGTTTTTGGAGAATAGGTTTTGTATTTTTGTCCCTTTGAGTTTCTTAGGGTTTCTCATTTTATTTACATGTATATATTTTCTATGCTCGGACCGGTTATCTTTGCAACCGGATTTTGAGTTTTGATATTGTTCCGAGGGTTACCTGAAGCTGTAGGTCGATCTCGGTCGAGATCTTCTGGGTTGGTCGAAGCCGAAGTGTCTGGCAGGCGTATAGTGGCCGGAGCTGGTGTGTCCGACTTGTGGAACTGAGAGTGCTGCTGATCCTTTGTCACCGAAGGGTGGGGGTACCTGCAAGGGACTCCGATGCTTAAGTTAGCAAGGGTATTAAGCAGGTATTGAGTAGAATCAGAGTATGAGTTATACCTGGGTGCTCCAGTGTATTTATAGTAGTGAGATGTGACCTTCTGTGGATAAGATAAGTTAGTTATCTTATCTTATCTTATCTCTTGTTGAGGTCAGCTTATCTTCCATGGAACTGCCCTTGTCTCTATCGGCTTGGGCTGCCTTTGGATCTGGGTCGTATTCCTTGAGTTAGGCCCTTCTTTGGGCTTTTCCTGTCGCTTTGGCCGACTTCTTCGTAAAGAAGTCGGTCCGTTTGACCTAAAGAGGTCGGTCGCTTTGTTACTGAACATTCTGACTCGGTCATCTCCACCCAGGGTATGAACAGATATTCATGTTTTTGGCACTCCTTTATATATATAATCTTGCAATGGCTTATCGTTTATGCATCTCGTTACGTTATCGATCGGAGTGTTGTGCTTTCGAGTTACGATTTTGTTTTACCCCTTCTCAAAGGCTCCTAGTTATATTCATTTTCGCACTACTATACGTACTAAATTTTATTTTAGAGGTTGTAATACCTTGCCATTTTAAAATTATAACTTAAGCATAAAATTCTATATGGTAGGGTGTTACACAGGGGCGGATGTACATACTATTAAAGGGGGCAATCCCCCCAATTTTAATTTTCATTAAAAAAAAAGTCTAGCCCCTCCTGTTTTTATTTCCCAGCCCCCCTTCCTTTTTTTTCGTATTACTTTCCCAGGCCTCCCCCCTTAATTCATACAAAAAAAATAGCCTAATAGCCCATTTTCCAATTCTCACCCCTTTTTTTATTTGCCAGCCGTCCAGCCCCCTTCCTAATAGCCCATTTCCCAATTCCTAATTCCCACCCCTTTTTTTATTTGCCAGCCGCCCAGCCCCCTTCTTCTTTGTTCGCATATTTTTTCAATCCCTCTTTTTGTTCCTACACTTTTCACTTTCACTTTGCAGGTAACAATTTGACTTTTTCTATTCTTCTTTTTTTATCTCTTTAATCTTCTTATCTTTTACCTCTTTTGACTCTTGTTTTTTTTTTTGCAGATTAAAAAAAAGATAATAATTCAACAAGTGATTCTTCACTTCTGTTTCTCAAAAAAGGTTTTATTTTTATTCTTTTTTATTTTAAGAAAATTATTGAACTATTGACTTTTCTATTATTATTTTTCTGTTAGTCTTGTCTAATTTTTTTATATATTTAGTTATTTACTTAATTTTTTATTATTTGTTAATTAAGTTTTTGTTATTATATGTTAGTTTGTATATTTAGTTTTTTTATTAGTTAACTATTTAATTACAAGGTTATATTATTTATACTACAATATTAG
The DNA here is from genome assembly GCF_014773155.1 of Arachis stenosperma. Lineage (NCBI taxonomy): Eukaryota > Viridiplantae > Streptophyta > Magnoliopsida > Fabales > Fabaceae > Arachis > Arachis stenosperma. The sequence continues at coordinate 17,794,308 of NC_080378.1, forward strand.
TATTATTGTTCTGAATTTTAATATCTTATTTTGAATTGAAATATAATTTTTATATTTTATAAAGATCTAAGTTGTAATTTACACTTTTTGCTAAATATATTTTTAATTATAGGAACTTATTTGGCCATTTGAATTATGAGTAAGTTCAAAACTATTGATACATTTTTTAAAAGAAAAGATCAAGAGAATGAAGATACTTCTACTATTACTACTCTAATACTTGAGGGGTCATCAAATTTCATTATTTCAAGTTCTCCATTGAATAGCTCAAAGCGTCCTCGACTTCTTCCAAATCAACTGGATGTTTTTCGTTTGGAAAGAGATCCTGGAATGCGACCAATGATTTGAAAGTTTCCTCCAAATCAAAGAGATGAAATCCGTCGGGCTTATATTAAAGTTGGACCAAATCAACCAATTCTTGATAATTATCCATTTTCTGGTGATAAAAGTCATCGTCGCTTTCAAGTTTCATGGTATAAATTATTTCCATCTTGGTTAGAATATTCTATAGAAGATGATGCTATATATTATTTTCCATGCTTTCTTTTTGCTAAGGAACCTTCAATCAATACGGGTTCAAATATTTTTATTGAGAATGGTTTCAGGAATTGGAAGAAAGTAAATAGTGGAAAAGAATGTGCTCTTTTGAATCACATTGGCAAAGGTTCCAACTCATTCCATCATAAGGTGCTGAAATCATGTGATGATTTGATGAAACAATCATAACATATCAGCAGACTTCTTCATAAGCAAACATCAGAAGAGATTGAAAATAATCGAATTCGACTAGGAGCATCTATAGATTGCATTAGATGGTTGACATTTCAAGGTTGCACATATAGAGGACATGATGAAAGCCAAAGTTCAAGCAACAGAGGTAACTTTTTGGAAATGTTGAAATTTTTGGGATCTTACAATGAAAGAGTGAAAAAAAATGTTTTGAAAAATGCTCCAAAAAATGCTAAATATATTACAAATGATGTCCAAAAAGAAATTCTACATATTCTTGCTACTAAGGTGAGAAATTCAATTAGAGAAGAGATTGGAGATGCCAAATTTTGTATTATTGTTGATGAAGCTAGAGATGAATCTAAAAAGGAGCAAATGGCCATTGTTTTGAGATTTGTTACTCTAGATGGTTTTGTTAAAGAGAGATTTTTGATCTTGTGCATGTCATTGATACTTGTGCAACAACTTTAAAGAAGAATTGATTTCTGTCCTTTCTCATTATAATCTCCAAGTTGAAAATATTAGGCGTCAAGGGTATGATGGTGCTAGCAACATGCGGGTGAGTGGAATGGTTTGCAAGCTTTGTTTCTTAAAGATTCTCCTCAAGCATATTTACATTGTTTTGCTCATAGGTTACAATTAGCATTGGTGGCAGCTTCAAGAGAGGTACTTCAAATTCATGAATTTTTTACTCAATTAAACTCTATTGTCACTATTGTTAGTGCTTCTTCAAAAAGACATGATCAATTACAAGAATCTCAAGCAATTGAAAATACAAACTTGGTTGCTCAAAATGAATTAGAAACAGGCAAAGGTGCGAATCAAATAAGCACTTTACAAAGAGTTGGGGATACTCGATAGAGCTCTCACTTTAATTCTATTTGCAGTTTGGTAAAAATGTTTACTGCTACCAACATTGTTCTCAATAATATCATTGAAGATAGGACAACTTATGTACAAAGAGGTGAGGCTTATGGTGTTAGTAAAATATTATTGTCATTTGAATTTGTTTTCACTTTGCATTTGATGAAAGAGATTATGGGAATCACTAATGTTCTTTGCCAAGCACTGCAACAACAATCTCAAGATATTCTTAATGCAATGCATATTGTTTCTACATCAAAGTTACTTCTTCTACAATTAAGAGATGGTGGATGGTGCAACTTTCTTGCAAATATTAAAGATTTTTGTGAAAAGCATGAAATTGAAGTCCCTAATATGAGTGCACAATATATTTTTGGAAGAGGTCGATCTCGTCAACCAAATGTGACAGTTGAGCATCATTATCGAATAGATGTATTCTTGGCAACAATTGACTCTCAAATACAAGAGTTGAATAGTAGATTTAGTGAGCAAACAATAGAGCTTTTGACTTTGAGTTGTGCTTTGGATCCTAAGGACAATTTCAAATCATTTAATATTGAAGAAATTAGCAAGTTAACAGAGAAGTTTTATCCCCTTGACTTTCTTTCTAATGAGCTTAATATTTTGAAATTTCAGTTGCAACATTATCAGCATGATATACCAAATCATTTGAAAGACATTGGTACACTTTTTGAATTGTGCAAAAAGTTGCAAGAAACGAGAAAATCAACAACTTATCACATGGTTGATAGATTAATACGTCTTGTTTTGACTCTACCAGTGTCTACAGCAACAATAGAAAGAGCTTTTTCAGCAATGAAATTGTTAAGACAAGACTCAGAAGTAAGATGGCCGATGAATTTCTTGCAGACAATTTGGTCATCTATATAAAAAAAGAATTAGCAACTATTTTCAGCATAAATTCAATTATAGATGATTTTGAAAATAGAAAAAAACGTCGAATGGTATTTTCATGATACAAAATTGTAAGTGATAACTTTTATATATTATTGTCTTACTTTAATTGAAATTATATATTTAATTTTTTTATTTTATCAATAGAAATAGTAATATAAAATATTTTTAGTAAATTATTAAACACTGTCTCCCTAAATAGTTAATCTAACTCCGCCCCTAATATTACAGTGTATATAAATATACCTTCTGTTAGTTCTAATGTAAAGTACAGTTTATCATAATTGCTAGATTCAATTTAATTCCATTCCATTCCACACAATCATTTTTTTTCCCTTGGATATCATCACTCCACAAGTGCTGCATAATCTGTATAGTTCTTTGATGTTACGTGGTGCTTGTGCATTATTTGGTTGGTAAAAGCGAACCCACCCCACATCTTGGAACATCAACTATTTTTGTTTATGTCTTGGTGCTCACAACATGCATAATAAATTAATAATCATATGAAAGCTAAATCTTAACAACGCATTATTCACTTCAACGTTTTTCCTCACTTCATGTGTACAGTATTCCCCATTTTAGCTAAGGTACAATCCACATTTGTAATTAAATGCGTTTCTAAATTTTGAATCCTGATTGGAATACAAGGTCTTAACTCGGGAATGGATCTTTTTTAATTTTTTTAACAATTGAAAGAGTAAAATATAATCTCTCATTATTAATTTTATAAGTGAAACTAATAATAAATATGAGAGAGAATAATGAAGGGTTAAAAATTATAGTTTACACTCTTATTTTTTTCTTAATAATTCAGAGGATCCATTTCCTCTTAACTCAATTAGGCTACGTTTGCTTATAGAGATAGGACACTGAAACAGAGACACTGAGATATAAAATTATATTTGATAGATGAGATATAAATAAAAATATTGTGTTTAAAAACATTAAATTAATATATTTTGTATCTATCTTAATAAAAAAGATACAGAGACATTAACAAAAAACACAATTTATTTTTATTTTTAAGTAAGTATCATTTGATATATTTAATTGTATAACTATATATGTTTAACTCATTTTTAATGCGTATTTTATATTTTAATATATATTTTATATTAATAATTGATTTTAGTAGTGAATTTTAATATACACCTCATATGATTGGTCATTAAAATATTGTTTTTATGTACAGCTTTTTAAATCTTACTGGTCCTTAAGATAATTTGTCATAAAATAAATTATATTAATACACATAATTTAAAATGTCCTTCTTTATTTATTTTTTAGTAATATTTAAATGAATCTAGCAAATATATACACTGACACATGATAAAATTGTTAATTAAAAAAATATTTATAGAAAAATATAAAATTTAAATTCTCAATATATTTATTGTGTATTTATTAAAATAAATTATTTAAAATTTTTAATTACTAACAATTTTAATTTATGCTTTATGAACCCATGTTAGTTAAATTCTGTTTAAATTTATTATATAATTAAAATTTTGAGAAATTTTCTTATAGGTTAATTGGTAGAGAAAAATAAAAGGCAATTATTTATGTTGTCTACCCACAACCTTGGATTTTTCGCTACCACCTCTTATTGGATATAATATATAATCGATGTTTCCATTAATTTTTTCTTTTTTGAAAAGACTGTCTTTTGACTCTTTTCAGAAAATATGAACAATAATTATCAATTATTTTTCAATAATATACCTCTATAAATAACTGATGGTTTGAGAGAGAATAAGATAAAATAAAGAGAGAGGAGAAGAATAAAGTATTTAGAGTAATTGTTTAAAATATACCTGATTATTCTTTCTTCTTTTTAAATATTGATTTTAGAATATTACCTCATAAACCAATAATGCAGAGAGAGAGAGAGAGAGAGAGAGAGAGAGAGATGGTTGCTATCAGAGTGATATAACTAAATAATAATGTGATTTATACACAATATAATATTTATAACAAATATTATGATACAAAGAAAGAAGATATTTAATTATGTGGCTAGATAGATCCCTTACTTCATGTTTTTTCTTATTTCTAATTTTATGATATATTTTATATCTACCAAACGTACATTGCATATTCTTTGCAATGGAAAAATAGGATGCATTTTAAATATATCATAGTTTCAAAAATTAGTATTTTTAGCCATTGAATTTAAATATAAATTTAATTTTGGCTATGCATCTCAAATTCTCAATAGTACAATTAGGCTATGTTTGGTTTATATATGAATTCAGACAGAAATACAAAATTTTTTACTTTGATAGTTATGTACTGGATAAAATAATAAATTATAAATATTAATATTATTCCTATAAAAAAAACCATCACTGTCCTTTCTTCTCTGCAACTATTACTACCACTACTATTCTTTTTACAATTATTTAACAAATTAAAAACTTCAATCGAACAAGACAACACAATATTTAACAGGTTCTTTATAATATAATTGATCAATTTATCAAACATTAATCAAAATTCATATATGTATTTTTCTTTGATTTTAGTAAATTTCTTTGCATAAACTAAAAAAAAAAAAATCCATTTTTCATAACCCAGAAAATTGAACATACAATAAATCGTTATTTCCACTAAAAAATTTCAATAAATTTGTCTAAAAGTTGAATCAGATAGCAAAATACAGTAAAAAAAAATTACGCGAGTATTAATAGTTTTATATACAATTCTGTAAGTACCTTCACAAAGGATTTTGTGCTCCAAATACCCATCGACAACTTCTTTAAAGGGATCTAAATCTATTATTTTTGTTACTAATTGCTAACTTCACTCAAAAATTGAGAATTTGCAAGTGGGTAATCTAGATAGTAAATTAGGACTTTATCAGAAATGAAAATTGTTAACTTTTTGAAACACTGAAAATGGCACAATAGACAGTGTCTAAAATCTAAAAAAGCAGTGTTCGAAGGTTTCAAAATTTCCTCACAAATAGTGTCATCTTCACAAATAGTGCCTGAAAGGTGGAAGGGAGAAGGAAGAAAGAAGAAAAGAGGGTGGTCGTGCCGGGACAACGTCTGAAAGGAATAGTGGTGGATAAAGGAAAGAGAAGAAAGAAAGAAGAAGAAGAAAGGGGTGCTGGAAGGGATTTAATCTAAGAAAGAAGAGGATGGAAAGATAAAATTCCCATAGTGGTCCCTAAGATTGACGTTGTGTACCAAAATCGTCCCTAAGATTCTAATTGCACAAATTACGTCCTTAAAATTGGAAAAATTGCACCGTATTAGTCATTGACTTGTTTTCCATTAACAACGTGCTGACGTGGACCTTTGGTGACATGTGTCACCTCATGGTTTGGCCACATGTAACAATATGATGATGTGTCAGTCAACGACATGTGGCATGCTGACGTGGATGGTTATGCCACGTGTCACAATGCTATTGTTGACGTGTTATCCACTATGTCAACGTTACATGTGCACTAAATTTGTCATTTATTTTGCATCAAATGACTCATTTTTGTCCCTAAAATTGAATGTCCTGCACCAAATTAGTCCCTTCATTAGTTTTGTCTCATTTGTTTTATAAATTTAAAATTCTCATTATATATTTGAATACACTAATTTTAATTTTAACTTTTCACAAGTTATTTAAATACAAGTAAAAATATTTTTAAAATTTAAGTTTTAATTATATAATTTTTTTATAATATTTATTAAAATAATTATGTGAGATATTGATATTGATTTAGTAAAGAGTGTAAGTTAAGAGTATAATAATATTCCTTAATACAATTTTTTTAATATTTAACACTTTAATAAATATTTTAAGAATAGTTGATAAAGCACTTGTTAACTAATATAAATTTATTATTCTCATCCATTTTAAAAATGTCTGATTTTCCATATAATTGACTTCTCACTAAATTAATAAGATAGATTTATACTGTCGATTATAATAATTCATTTTATCTATAACTTAACTAGGTGGCTTTTTCATATATTACACTATTAATCAATATAAGTACTTATTGTAACCATGAATTAAACAGTATTAAAACAGATACAAATAAATACAAGAGGCAATAATAAAGTTTTGATTTTAGTTAATATGTGCTCTAATGATACAAGTTAAAATTATTAAGAGTATATACCCATTTTGGTCCTCAAAGAAATTTAAACCAGACATTTTAATCCCAACTAAAATTAATTACTCGATTGGTCCTTAATAATTACTTCCGTCAGTCACTTAGATCCTTGGCTCCGTCAACTCTAACGAAAGACAAAAAGGTCCCTGAAAACTCTAACATGGGACAAAATGATCCATGACAACTCTAACAAGGGACAAAATGATCCGTGACCCCTTTATTCGAAAACGACGCTGTTCTTCCCCAATTTTTATCATATCTTGCATAACCCTAACATTCATACTCTCCTTCACCTTCACAGCCTTCTTTTTCATCTTTTCTTTCCTCCTCTTTAACTCCAAGATTAAGCCATGGTGTAATTGTCACACGTGTCGCACCTACCTCAACATGTCATAGACCACACACTTTCTAAATCTTTGTGACTGGTACATCCACCTCCTCTGCACTTCACCCACCAAAAGCATCCACTTTTAAGTCTGATAATATCACCTCTAACCCCAACAATGTTCACGACATCCTCAAGACCAAGTTCCACAACTATTCCAAGGGCACGTCTTTCTCCACTCTCCGGCAAGCAATATAGATTGTTTGGACATTAGGACATCATGAAAAGATTCTCCTTCGACATCATATGCAAATTTTCAATTGAAATAGACACTGAGTGCTTCATTCCTTCTTTCTCGGAGTCCAAGTTGACAGACAACTTTGACCTCGCATCCAAGCTATTACAACGAGTAATGTCGTCGTTGCCGCTCATATGGAAACTGATGCGATTATTGAACATTGGTTCAGAGAAGAAGCTGAAGGAAGCGATCGGAGTAGTGGACAATGTGGTCATGGAGATGTTAAGGCAGAGGAGGAGGGAGATAGCAACGACGATGACGAGTCTTAACAAATCAGACTTGCTATCTAGATTCATGGGATCCATCGAAGATGACAACTAGTTGAGAGACATAGACATTAGTTTCCTGAGTATGAATTGGTTGAGAACAAGTTGAGATTTTTTTTTCCTTGTGAATGTTAAATTTATAGAGTGTGCATTGTGTAGTTTGAAGTTACAGTGTTAGACTGTTCGTGTTACGCGAGATATGATGGAAATTGGGAGAGAACATTATCATTTTTGAACAGAAGAGATCAGAGATCATTTTGTCCCATGTTAGAGTTGTCAGGGACTGTTTTGTCCTCCGTTAGAATTAACAGAGTAAAGAACCTAAATGACTGACGAAATTAATTGTTAGGGACCAATCGAATAATTAATTTTAGTTAGGGACTAAAGTGTCCAATCTAAAATTTTTTGAGGACCAAAATGGGTATATACTCAATTATTAATTAAAAAATTTATTATAAAAATGTGTATAATAAAAAATATAATTAAAATTAGTGTATAAAAAAATTGAGAATGTTAAATTTAAAAAAATGAGAAAAACTGATGAATGGACTAATTTGGTACACGACATTTAATTTCAGGGATTAAAATGAGTCATTTGATACAAAGTAATGGACCAATTTGGTGCACATCTAACGAAGACATAGTGGATGACACGTGGACAAATAGCATTGTGACACGTGGCGTAACCATCCACGTTAGCATGCCACGTGTCGTTGACCGACACGTCATCATACCGTTACATGTGGTCAAACCATGAGGTGACACGTATCACCAAAGGTCTACATCATCAAGCCACGTCAGCGCGTCGTTAACGGAAAACAGGTCAGAGACTAATATGGTGCAATTTTTTCAATCTCAGAGATATAATTGGTGTAATTGAAATCTCAAGAACAATTTTAGTGCAGGACGTCAATCTCAGTAACTACTACAAAAATTTAGTCGAATAAAAGACAAGTTTAGAATTAAAATAAAATAAAATAAAAATAATTTATGCCTTATAAATTATGTTTTAGTGTCTTAAATTAAAAGAAAAATAAAATATTAAAAACATATATTTTATAGGAAGGTTTTCCAATGCTCCAATAACTTTTACTGGTTCTTTGATGATCCAGGGTGCAGTACCCTTGAGATATATCATTAAAAATATTGAGGCTGCAGATTTATTAGGATTATTATGGTGTAGAATCATAGAAAAAGGGTGCAAGCTGTTCCCAAAACCTATTGAAAAGGTGACAAGCAAAACCTACATGAGTTTATTGAGATTGGGGGCAGCTGTGGTGTGTTGTTAAATTATTGAGCCGCAACTATTAAGCCAGTGCGGTAGTGGAGTGGTAGCATGGAGTTGGTTTTTTTGTAGACTAACATGGGCCTGGTTGTTTATGTTGGATCGGGTAAGTTTTAAAAACCATGTCCCACCCCCATTTGATTACCTGAATATCATTATTCGTAACCTAGCGCAGCCATCGTAGAAGAAACTAGAAACCCCGCTCTCTAAACGCGATACCCAACCCCACGCAGTCCTCCCAGGGCCTCGTAAACCGTCGAAGTCGCGCGGAAGCAGCACCTCACAGCCACTCCCAGTCCCAGGAACCAACGCCCCCTAACCCCATGCGAGTCCCGTTGAAGAACCGCCTCCAAGCAGCGCCGGAGAGCCAAGAAGCAGCGTGGACCATCCCTTCCCAACAGTGGCATACCGGCGAACCTTACCCCTTCGACTCCAGATATGGAGGCTCCAACTTAGGTATTAATTTGAACGATTTCTTTTCTTTGCTGTGTAATGCAGTGTAGTTTTCTTTGAATTTCCTAGTAATTGTTATTGATATCATTGTATTTGAATTTTTGCATTTCTTTGAATTTGTCATTTTATTTTGTTTCAAATAGCCGATTGATTGTCATTAACAGTGTTTGTAATTGAAACTTAATACCTGGCAGATCCAGTAGTTCCAGCTGCATGCATCATAGGGATAGAAATGGGTTGCCCTTGTTGTTTGATACCTAAGTGGTGGGGCCCATCTTCTCCCATTCAGGTGTGTGATATTTTTCTTTATTGATGTCAAACTTCGTTTAAATTTGGTTAATCTGAAATCTATTTGATAGAGGCTGAGAGAGATGCCTTCCGACGGATCTGAAAGTTGGTTGTATTAGGTGGATGAAATCCTGAGTGTTTATGTCAGCGATTACCGATCGAGTGTGCAGTGTGGTGGGACAAGTGTGGGAAGCACACCCAGACCTTGGAAAAACTGTAAGTATAACCACCTGTATTCGGAGATCCTGATGTTCTAATTTTGGTTATGAAAGAGGTTATTCGTTCGTTGAATCTATTTTATATAAATTTTTGGTTATAGAATACTGCCGGAATGTATGGGATGAGAGATCTGGATGCAAAACCAATATTGTTCTGCCATAGGCCATTCAGTTAGTGTGTATCAATTGGCGAGGTAAGTGACATTGAAGTTTGTCCTTGTGTCATTTATATTTTTTAATCAGTTGATGATTGCCTTAGAATTATTAAATAATTAATTAAGAAGGGGATTAGTGCTGGTAAATAAATTCACAAATAGTTGTTTGGTGCCCGAAAATGGTGAATAAGTTGATGATTCGATTTGTTTCATGTTGCATCAGAAGTTGCTGGCTTTTTGGTTATGGTTTATTCTGCCAGTTAGGGATCAAAGAATTATTGTAATGTTATTTGAAAACTTGAATATTGTTGGACCTACCAGCTGGGGATGGAATAGAAGTAAAATGGAGGTAGAGAGAAGATTTTAGCGTTTGTTTGAATAAAGGTTGTTATGGAGTTGTATACTTATCGGAGTTAAAGCAAGATTATTTCGTTGTTTTTGAGTATAACGGGGAATTTAAATTTAAATTCCCGGTGATTCATTTGAGTGACTCCGATATTGATTATTCAAGTTTGATAATTTTCCCTGAAGATGACCGCCGTATGGGAAATAATTTTCCTATTCACATGATGGTGATCAATATGGAAACTTTTGAAACTTGAGTAATCAATTTCAGAAGCAGTCAAACGAATTGCCGCGGATTTAAATTTGGATTCTGCTTTGTACTTAAATGCCACGAGAAACTCTTGCTTTTGTTCCGATAACTCTACAACTCTGTCTCAGCCTTGGTTCATTCAAACACTATAATTTTTTTTTCTTGCTCCATTTTACTTCTATTTCATCCCGGTTGGTAGCTCTAACAATATTTGTTTCCGCAGGCTATTCGAAAATTTCTGTTTTAAGAAATTCGATGCTACCTCGTGATGTTGGCAACACGGTCTATAATGATTGTTGTTAGCACGATATCCAATAGGAATGCAGGAAATTGAAACTGATATGATTTATAATCTCTTTTTCCGTTGAATAATTACCCAATAGAAATAAAAAATGCAGTAACTTGTTTTAATGTGCACGTCTTTGTTGCTGACTTCCTGAGGACGAGGCCCACAAGGGGGGATAAGAAAAGGCTGCGTGCGCACATTGGAACAGACGTGGAAGAATACAAAGGTTATGCCGACATGTACCTTGGGCTTTGACTAGAAATCATGTTTTTGTCAGGAGGGAGGGACACGTGAAGCAATTTAAAGTGACCAAATTTCACAAACGGGAGACACATTCTGCGCAACATGAAAAGGGGATTTTGTTGGAGAGGTACATATATGTTGTTGACATCTTGTTTCAGTTTTGCGACCTTATAAATTTCAAAGCATGACATGGCATCCACGTGATTGTGTTTTTTGACTTTGCTGGCCACATGAGGCTGCATATATTAAGAATTTTTCTTTGTTCGAAAGAAACTTATTGAATTTAACGTTACTCTACATTTCTTTAGATTGTGTATCTTGTTGTGGCGCAATTTTTTGTTCTGTTCTTTTATGTTATTTGCACTGAAAGCTTTATTAGCATAAGACTAATGTTGCATCTTTCTGCATTGTTTTGGCTTGGTTCTTCAGTTTTAGTATGCAACATAGGTAAAAGAGGAATCTTTTGATTTTTGTCGGTGGTTTCTGTTCTTTTACATTGTTGGAAGGTTCAAGTTCGGTTCTTTCCATTTTGCTATGGAAAAAAAACATGGGTTTTGTGTTTTGTTTAGTGGATAGAAAAGACACGGTTTGCTCTCTTGGCTGGAACCCATGTTTGTCTTCTAAGCTTATCTGGTTCAGGCATGCTTCTGTTTTGTTCTTGTTTTTGTTTGTTGTTTTTCCCATTGTTCTGACACTGTTTATTCCTCCCTTTTATTGAAATTTTAAATATTTTTTTGAATCGTTTAAAGATCCTTGCTTTACTTTCTATTGTCCCTTTAAATACTTTTTTTTTCTAATTTGATGAAGAAAATAGAAAAGACGATGAACCACTTTAGCTGTTTTGTACTTTGTTTTTGCCAACTTTATGTTCTGTATTGGTCTTTTCGGTTGTTATTTTTTTAGATTTCCAAACTTGTCTTAAATTTTAACACTTTTAACTCAAATGTGTCACTTGCATGATAGGTGGTTGCTGAAAGAAGTTCTCCAATTCATCACAGAATGTTGAATCTATAAAAGAAATGTCTGTTTCCTATAAATGTTACAACCGGGTTGTACAGAATTTATATGTATTTAGACTTCGCTTCAAGGAAGAAATACAGTCTCAATCGGATGCATGAATGTCAATAATCTAACCATCATTGAATTGCACTAGTATTTTAACTTGGACAATTCTTGTCATGCCATTCCTTTTCCTCATGTCCATTTCATCAAGTCTCGTTTTCTACTTCCTAGTAGGGCTGAGAGATGAATTAAACTTCTTAATGTACTTTGTGCTATACATTTTCATGTCTCTTTTAGCAAGTGAAGCAATTATGTTTGTCATGGAAGTTATTTATCGTTTTGCTGTGTTCATTTTATTATGCAGATAATAATCTCTGCTTATTAGTTGTAAGTGTCAGAGAGTCGGTACAGAATTTAGTAGTTTTTTTTGCTTACTTGCATCGTTGCATTGTACAATGAAATTATTTTTTATGCATTTTGCATTTCCTATATCAGTTTTCAGTTTATAATGAATTTTTGTAGCTGTATGTATTTCGTCAAATTATTATCATTAATTAAATGTGTCTCATTCTCAATCCCCAATTGCACCAGATCTTAAGATTCTTGTGGTTTTTTCTTGTTACTTACATTGGGGAAGTTATTTTGTTTATATAAAAACAAAATATTTTTTTTCAAAACATTTATGACGTTTTGTCTTTTTATAATAAAAAAATATTTATTATCCAAAAACGACGTTTTGTCATTTTGGATTTTAAAAAAAATTTTTGTTTTATAAAACCTCAGTAACGTTATGTACTATCATAATAGGAATGTAAAATATCAAAATGAACAAAAATTATCGCATTTCACATTAAAATTGTCTATATCTAAAAATCTTAGCCTGCATGTACCGTATGTGTTCAGATGTTGTAAACAGAGGAGGAGGGTAAATGGATTAACGGATTAAAGTGCTAAAATCATGTATGAATAATTATACTTCGCTGAGTTAATAACAGTTATGTTGGAATAATAAGCTGATGTTATGCGTGAAGTGAACATTAGACTAGTTAATACAATAGAATATACGTTAAAAAGTAAACAATGGAAGACAGTAAAAAGTAAAACTGGTACAAAGCAGGTAACACATGGTGGTAGGTGCTGTTATAACTAAGGTTAAGAGGAGCCTACTTCCTAACCAGAGTTAAGTATAGGACGAAGATGGTAACGAAGATAAATAGGATACATGGGTAGGGATTTTGTTGCCGGCGCCTCTGGTTGGATCGGTTGGTTTGACGGACAGTTGAGTGGTTGTCCCCTCGTTTAATTTGACGTTGCTCCTGTATGCCTTCGTCGAAAGGGAGTAGTTGGTCAGGAATCGGTGATGAGTTGTGCCGAATGGATGTTGCATGAATTTGATGCACTAGAGGACTATTGTTGGTGAGCTGAGTCTGTAATCGTCTGGCAGATAGGAATTGTTCGAACGCCATACGAGCTTCATCGAAGGTTTCGTAAGACTTATGGAGGTTGCCGCTGAATTCGTTAACTTGGCTATGACAGGCCGGCCAGGAACTATAGATACCAGGGACCCTCCCTAGGAAAGCAACATAGTATTTCTTCTTGGCACGGACCATGTTGAGATTCCAAGGGATAGTTGTGTTGAGTATGTTTAAGATGGAAGGTTGGTTTTGGTGGTTTTTAAAGGCAACGAGGATGGCTCCTGTGATTTGAACATGAAATTGAAATTGTGCAATTGTAATATTTCCAACGGTTGGAAAGTTATCGAATGTGGGGCTCACATGTGTCGTTTTGCAAGGAGCATAAGCTAGCCTAATTTTGGTTTGATGAAGGACAGGGTTTCAGTTGAAATAAAATATTATGAAATAAAATATAAATTTCAATACTTAATTATAACAAATGAAATATAAAACAAGTATGTAATTCAATTGTATCGAGTCATTTATTTAACGTTTTATATACAGGTTGTAATTAAATTGTATTAACTCATGGAAGGTTGACGAAGGCTTGCAGGTCGTAGTCTGCGCGACACTGGATGCAGGGGATATGAGCGGCCCCTCCGAAAGCATGGACGGAGTTTCGCTCTGCTGCACGTCTACGATAGTCATACAGTAGAGGCATGTGGCCCCTAGTGGAGCACCTAGCTGAGGCACAGATGGTGTGTTGTTCTTCTATACGGGGCATTTGGACCTCACCTAGCCACGAGATTATCAGAATTGAAAAGCACCTTGCGTTACAATCAGCGAGTGAACCAGTCGCATCAAGCTCGCGCTACAATTCCAGCCCTTTTTGTTTTTCGTCGTTGTCGTCTGTGCGAAGCAGCAACGTCATGGTCAGTGCGTATGTGGCTGCAGCATGGCCTATACTTGTTGCACTATTCAGCATCTGGAGGCCAACGTTTTCGTTACGTCTGATGAAGAGTTTCCGAAGTGCCTTCTGAAACAGAAGCTCTGGATGGCCAGCTACCATGCATCGATCAAAGAATCTCTTTGGCTCCGGGTTGAGGCACCACCACCACGGCGTGGCATGCGGTGGTAGGATGGAAACACTCCGGTGAACAATATCGGCCTCTCCCACATCGCGTGCAACCTTACAGGTCATTCTGAGACTGCACAGGTCACGAATGGAGTCTGACGCAACTTTAATGGTTATTGCTACCCAGATGTCATTGGGAATGAAAGCGATATTTGAAAAACAGTCGATTGTCATTTTCAGTTTGTTCCTGTTGGTGCCTATTTCGATGGGGATGGGGATACGTTTTTAGAGTATAGGGTTTGGAGTATGGCATAGGAGTGTATCTTCCATATTTATGAGTCCACCAATCCTGTTGGAAACCTAAACTTGAGTGTAGCAGATGCGTTTTCAGTAATGCATGCGTAATATTAAATGTTAGAGTAAGCGTAATTATATTATGGTGAAAACTGAAAACTGTATGGGGAATGGTATTAATTATTGGAAAAGAATACATGACCAAGAAGATTTTTGAACAATGTTCCCCTAGCACTCTCCTAATTAAATTTACTCTATTAGTGTTATTATAATACATTGTTCAGACGTTGTTAAACAAAAGTTGTTATTTAGCCACACTTTTCTAAACCTGTTGTAGTATACATTATGCCACGTGCAGTCAGAAGAATGTTAAAGGTTCGGGCAGGTACCTAGCCGTTTAATATATGAATAGTTAATAGTTAATTTTTTATGTAATCTGCATAGTTTAGGGTAGTTTAATACCATGGATGTGAATTTTGTGTTTTTGAAATTTGTTTCCTGTATCACATAGAGAGGAGATAATGTGACGCGTTTAATGTGAGATAAAAAAGCGTTGAACATATGGTGGAGGGTGGGAAAAACGGATAGGTGAGGTAAATGCATTTATTATCGAATTTAAAGTCCTGGGGAAATGGTGTGATTGTCCAATGTGATAACTGTGTATACATAATTGGATTGGAGAATGTGTTGAGGCATGTCATATATAAATATAAATAAGTTTGATGTTTGAGATTACTTCGCTGAGGAGTTTGTTAATAAGATTGAAGGTTGTTACATCCTTTGGTGAGTGAATCGCTGTTCATTGGGTTGGAACAATGCCGAGCCCCAGCGTTGGTGATGGAAGTGGTTCTTCCGGAGGAACTCACCCTGGCGCCCCTCTCCGAGACGACGCTAGGCAGTTTCACATTATCTTTTTTCCCGGTTATCCTTTACGTTTACTCATTGTTATTGTTTTTCCTGGTTTGAAAGTCTAGAGGTTGTCCCCACGGTGAATCCTGACCAGTTTGTCATCATGGAGGACCTTGAGCAGATGCTGCGCAGGGCATGTGACGTCCTTAAGACAGAGCCTCCAGTGTTTGAGCCCCGCGATTGCTTATACATCCAGGGCGACCGCTACTATGGGTTTGTGGTGCATGTGGGGGGCCCACCAGAAGGAGTCAACTTTGTGGCCTACGGAAGGTTCTTAGCTGACGAACGCATGGCCAGGCAAGATGCCGCTTTATCATCCCTGCAAGCGGTTGTTGGAGAGTCTGGGAAGGAGATCCTCGACTACAATTACTATGTGGCTCAGAGTTGCAGGGAACGTCTTATGGAGTTGGAGCGGATATCTAGTCTGTCTGTCGACTCCCGTGTCGCTGAACTGGAGGCTGAGAATGCTTGGCTTAGGGAGCGGCTCGCTTCTTGGGACACCATGCACGGCCGTGGATAATGTTTGTTTGGTCTTGGGCTGACGGTTTACTGTTTTTGGGGTTTGGGGTTTGTTGGTTAGGGTTCATGGTTCACAGTTTTAGGGTTTGTGGTGAAGGGTTTATTATGCATCTTTTTGGGTCGTAACTCTAACATTTATCTTCTTATTACGTTATTATGTAATACTTACAATCTATTTATTTATGTGTGGTTTACAAGGGTTGGCACAAAAAAACAATTTAAAAATAGCGCTACATGCAGCTTCGAATATGATATTTTATTTTCATTGCATAAATAGTCATGAAGCTAGGCGTTATTTTGTTCTAAATTCCAGTGCATTGCATGCAATTGAAGTTAAATTTAAAGTCTTTCCACGTGTGGTTGAAAGTTTTTTGGAGATAGAAGTGTAACATTTATGACGGAGTAAATGGAAGAGTACACAAGTTTCTATTGTAAATGTGGTAGCCGAAAGGGTAGAAAGTGTTTACTGGAAGGTTGTGAAAACGGATTATGGAATTTAATTAAGTCCCTCGGGAACTGGTGTCATCAGGCAGTTCCAATTGGAATGGAGAGGGTGAGGACATGGTCGATGGGTCATGGTTCATGCGGCTTGGTGTTTGGTGTTTGGTGTTTATGTAGTCAAAAGACAATAATTTTTCTATTAGTACTTTTCTAAAGTTAGTAACAGGGTTGCTAATAACAAGATAATTGGTTTAAAAAACTTCTCCACCTGACATTATTGTAAAGAGTTCATATGGAACATAAATCTTTTCAAATTTTGTTTAGGTATCACGGCTAAGCAGTGTTTAAAGAGAGGAAGACAGCTGCTGCAAAAATTTTTCAAAACTTCAGATAATGTTTCTGTTTGACATTTAATAATGTAGAATGTGTTACCATAATGAAAATGATTAGCTTTGTGGGCTTTCTTGTTATTTGATTTATAACTATTTTAAAAAGATGGATAGTATTGATAGTTGATATTTTGTATCCATGAAACAAATAAAGAAAGAATAATTTTTTTTTATAAAATCTCCGTAGCTATAATAATAATAAGAATAATAATGATATTGATAATATTAATCATAATAATCATAACAATAACAATATTAATAATAATAATAGTACATTTAAAGTATGTTAATCTCGAACCTAGTTTTTTCGAAAATCTATACTTTTTTTCTTTTAAATAAAAGAGTAATATTATTGTAATAAGAATAAAATATAACTATGATTTAAAATTTTAAAAACTAGCAATCGAAATAAATAATTTAAAATGAAATGTTTATATTAGGTAAAAACCTTCAAAATTAAATTTCGAACATCGTTAGAAAGTGTCTTTAAAATTTTAAAAGGTAACGGTTTAAGTAGATTACTTCAAATTTAAAAAATAGCAACCTAACCAAATAAATTAAAATTTAAAAATAACAACCTAAAAAAAATTGTTTATGATTTAAAAGAATAAATTGCAAATAACTTAAATTTAAAAAAGTAACAATCTAAGAAAATAACGCAAATTAATATTAAGATTTTGTCATCCATAAGTTTGCTAAAAAAAAATCAATGAGATAAAAAAATTTATGATTCAATTTATTTTTTCTAAATAGTAAAAACAATAAACATACAAACCAAATAGGTGTAATCAAACCCATTAGTATTGAGAGTGCCAAAACTCAAAAAGTTAAATCTATATTGCAGGATACTTATGGATTCCAAAAAAATGTACACATCGGTACGTTGGTTTTAAATCTATAGTAGTTATTACGTGAATTTAGTTTCTTAGATAATTATAATTTATTTGTCTTTTCTTTAAATAAAAGGTTAATTATTATATAATAAGAGTTAAATGTAGTTATAATTTAAAAATTTAAAAATAAACATCATAATTAAATAATTTATAAATAAAATTTTTAATTAAGTCAATAATATAACAAAATTAAATTCCTAATAACGTAATAAAGCGTATTTCAAAATTCAAAAAAGTTGTTATATAAGAAAATAATAATTTTTAATTGATAAATCACATTTTAAAAATCTGTGTGGCAACACCTAAATAAAGTTTTGTGGCCCACGAGGCACGAAACCGAATGGCTTCTATAAGAAGACTTCATCGAAGGCTGAAGGCACATTCTTCTAAGTACTGCTACTCTTAATACATTACTTCACTTAATGAATTATATAAGATTCACCGTTGATATCCGCTGGATTCAGACGCTGTCCACTCTGTGCGGGTTCTTCTACCTCAGTATATCCCCTTCTTCGTCTGTGTTGGTGCCCTGACGAACAAATGGCCGAAGAATACGCCAAAGGTGACGCCCTTAGGGTTATCAAAGAAGTCTCCTCTCCGCAATTTTTTTTATCTCTTACGCCGACTCCTCATGTGCCCTTATATGCAGCGTCTGCCATTACCGAATGGGCTCCTCCCCAAAGGTAGCAACCATCTGTACGTCACGGTTGCCGATGGGTCAAACCATACTTACAAGATTGCATGCAGCCCCAAGGGGTGGAAAGAAATCACTCTCGGCAGGGGATGGCAAAGGTTCTATCATGAATACAAGCTACAACCATCTAACATTCTGTTATTCAAGCACAAGGGCAGAGACGACTTTAGCGTTCGCATATTTCAGTCACCGGGTGTGGAAAGGACGTATGATACGTCCGGTGATGACTCCGGCGACGTTACACCCCCCAATGTGCCAAGGAAACGTACACCCGCTACTCAAGCGGCCCGACGTCGAATGGGGTGTATCAATGCCCCTAGGAGCGCAGCTGCAGCTGAGGTGGAGCAGACATTTTTGTCCGAGCACCCCTTCTTCATCATGCACATCACAAAAAAGCACTTGGGCATCCACTTCTTGGTAATGGCTTTCCCCCTCCATGATATATACACCTGTTTCTTTGTCTAACTTTGGGGACCACTTTATCTGTTTTGTTTTCCTGCTGTTTCTTCTATTGAAATTCATCTGGCGGCCTACCTGGTCCGCATCAACTGTGCTTCTTTTCGCTGGTACTTACTTTGTTTGCCAATGTGCCATTCTAGGTGGGCCATATGTTGTGTCTTGTGCTGTTGCTTAGTTGTTAATGGTTGGCTATTTACTGGAGCAGTTTTTGACTTCAAATTCATTACGGAAATTTGCTGGCAATGTCTGTTGTTGTTAAATACTTATATTCATTACAGAAATATGTTGGTAATGTATGTTGTTGTTAAAATCTTAAATTGCATTGTTTAGGGAAAGAAGCAGCGCAATGCATGCTAATTGTTCATAATGCCATCATCAGTAGTATTCGTTTCATTCTATTTGACTTCATGCACATTGCAATGTTGTTACACATCCCCTTAACTCCATATCATTCTCCATTTTGGTTTGCCCAGCCAAATGTGCCGCACTTTGGAGACGACGTCAACGATGATGTCATGGTCACTCTGAGATCGGGTGAGATCTCCGTCCGGGCCGTCTACGGAAGATACGTTGGCCAAAGAAGGCGCAATTGTGGCAGCATTAGCCAAGGGTGGGCGGAATTCTTGTGCAAGTGCAACATAACTGTGCCCAAGCTGGCCGTGTTTGGGATCTCCAGTACCCAGCCAGAAGTGGAGCTGTTAGTCCAATTTGTTGATTTTGAATGAATCCAACTGGATTGAATAACATTCTGAACATGTTATTTTGGATTGCCTATTTCGATTTGTCAAAAAACTTTATGTGCTGTGTTTTGAATGCTGATGTGTTGCAACAGCTAAACTTAACTCTATTTTGTTCATGATTCAATGTTCTGTCCGTTAACTAAGTAGTTTTTACACAATCTATGTGCCTTAGATTAGTTTACAATTTCAATTCGCACAGCACCATTGGTTACTCTCTACAGTTATTTGCCTTTTCAATTCACACAGCACCATGCATGGTCTCTAGACTTATTGAATTTAACGTTACTCGCCTTTTCCCTAGATTGTGTACATTGTTGTTGCGCATTTTTTTGTTCTGTTCTGTTAAGTTATTTTGCACTGCAACCTTTATTAGCGTTACAGGAATGTTGCATCTTTCTGCGTTGTTTTGGCTTGGTCCTTCACTTTTAGAATGCAACATAGGTAAAAGAGGAATCTTTTCATCTTTCTCACTGGGAATTTGTTCTTTTGCATTCCTGGAAGGTGCAACTTCGGTTATTTCTAGTGATTCTGTCACCATTTTTGCACTGGAAAACAGAACATGTGTTTTGTGATTTGTTTACTAGAAGGAAAACAGATGGTTTGCTCGGTTGGCTGGAAGCCATGTTTCTATTCAAATATTTATTGTTTATCGTTTTGCTGATTTCATTTTATTATGCAGAAAATCATCTCTGCTTGTTAGCTGTAGGTGTCAAAGAGTGGGTTCAGAATTGAGTAGTTGAGAAGGCATACATGCATCGTTGCATTGAGTTGTTTATTGATAGATTATCAAACATCACCCACATTAGCTTCTTTTTGCAACCCAAAACTGCAATGTACGAGCAATTAGTAGTTGATTTAGCTTACTTGTATCATTGCATTCTACAATTAAATTCTTGTTGATGCCTTTTGCATTTTCGATATCAGTTTTGAGTTCATCATGAATTTTTGTAGCTGGATATTTTTTTGTCAAATTCTTGGTCATTTTTAAAAGTTTGTCTCATTCACAATCCACAATTGCACCCGATCATAAGATTCTCGTTGTTCTCTCTTGTTAATTACATTGACCTTCCCGGAGCTAAGGTAATGATATCACGATAAAGTATACAATAAGCTCCCCACACAGTCGTTGCTTATTATTTAATGCTTCTTCGTTTCAACGATCAGTAGGTAAGCATTACCTTGTTTAATTCAAGTTGAAGGTGACTCAAAATCAAATACGAGATAGCAGATGAGATTTGGGTCTTGTTCTCATACATTTCTGTCATATTCATAGGTTATCAAAAATCAGGAAAATTAGGTGCTTTTTGCTGCCCATAAAATGCAATGTACGTGCTTTTAATAGGTTATTATGCGGAACTACAAAAGATGCCATTTAATCATGCTTGACAACATAATCGTTTGATTATTTAAGCTCACGAAAGTATTTTCAAAGTAACCACCGCTATGAGCTGTTTCCCAGTCTCATTTCATCAGGACAACTTAAGATGTATAATGAGACACAAAATACTTCAAACATAACATTGACCTTCTCTACTAGGACCAAGTCAAAGATACTCGCAAATTAAAAATACTAGAGAACCATACTTAGTAGCAACAACGAAACGTGTAGGTCTGGGTAGTTGCCATGATTTTAAGTTCAATCTACGGGGTGATGCATTCAAGGCTATTATCGCAGATAGATTCCAACATGTGAATCTTAGACTCCAGCCTCGTTATCTCGTGCTGAAGATGCACGTTTTCCCTCTGCAAAGACTTAGCAAGAAGGTAGTTGAAGTCTCTGATCTCATTATCAGTGTTTGCCAAAAGGACCCGCAACATGCTGAACGCAGCATCCTCCCGCGCGTCATCCTCCAGGAACGTGTACCGACCCTTCGCCCGGACGTCTGGTCCAAAGGGGTTTCCAGGGATTATAACATTGAATGCATATATGGGTCCGAGATGGCGGTGGAATTTTTCCTCACGGAAGAAACAAGGGCTGGGTATTTTAGTGTCGTAGCAATACATCAGTAGCCATAGCTCCATGCTGTTGCTAAGGGCGAAGTGATGCGACGCACACTCATCTGCTGGAATCAATGGTGCTCCTGGAAATGAAAACAAAACACGATGAACCTAAGGTAGTGTTTGGTCTCTCATATATTTATGCGAACGTTGTTATTAAGGTATTAAATGGTCAATATGGAATCGTTCATGTAAAGGTGTATCAGAAATTTACCACCAACAACAGATGTAACGCGTCCGTCGAACATTGGGATCGTTCGTGGTGGCCGCAACGGCGATTCGTCTGTGCCTGTCTCTGCCATAATTTCCAAAGTGGCCTCTTTGTCCGCCCGCAGCGTTTCCATCCTTGCTTCATAGGCGTGAATTGCTAGGACGTAACTATTGAACCCGGTGTACTCCGGTTCGGGGTGGTTGACGATCTGCCTGTTGGCTTCTTCAAAGGAGACGTATACCCCCAAGTTGTGTCCCTTCGTTACAACGAAAAATGTGAACTGCTGCATGCTCCGCTCCATTGGGGCCGGACAAGCGTAGCTGAGTTAGTATTTCTGGGGTATTGGGGGTAGGATGATGTGGGGAATGAAATTTTGAGGGGTTTTGGTACCCTCCCACTCAGCACAAATAATGGCTTTGTATGGTTAACAAGACTTCTTGGGGAAGCTTTGAAAGTGATATTTTCGATAACAACACCCAAAAAAGCTTGAAGATAGCGTAATGTCTCTTCAATCACGTCACATCAAATTTTTTGGGTTGAATGATAGGTCTGCCGTTATTCGCCAAACTTGCCCTTTCCGGATCATCTAAGATTAGGCAAGGATATACGTGTGTACACACGCAGTTTGGTTGTGAAGACATGAGCATTATTGGCCCACCAACTCCAGCTAGGGGGAGCGATTTGGGTTCAAGTCCCGTTAATGGAAAGACGTCAGGAACCACTTCATCATTGGTAATCTAAGGATGTGACATGAGGAGATCGTACCCGTGTGTCCACTTGAACACGTCTACTGTAAAACCTTTGACCAACGATTTTCCTCTTACATAATGAATACCAGTGTGAAAGCATGTTGGTGTCAAGCGAATTTTGTTGTAGGAGTTGTTCGTTATAGAAATTTTTATAGCCTTTACTATTAAGACTACTAGGAGGGTTTAGTGTAATTTAATTGAATCAGAATTTATCTTCAGTACTATAATGTAAGCAAATTTGAAGTGTTACCTCGAAAAACGTACAGTACCATGAAAACAGGGTTTAGCCACCAAATTTTAACAACAATTATTAATTCGTAATAAAAAAAATAAGTGTGTCTTCTATTTACTATGAAACATTATCACAGTGACTAAAATTTAATATTTTGCCACAAACAATATTTCGTTGCTGTACTTCCTGCTTATATTAATGTGTCATGACTATTCTATCTTGAATAAATTAATTTTTTAAATAAATTTATCAATGTCTAGTAATATTTTTTTAAATCGTCTGACATTAACACATATTCATAAAAATAAATCTAAAAATATAAAAAATCAATTTAGAGTTAATAATTCTAATATTTGAGTTAATTTAGCTAAAATAATATAATTTAAATAGATAATAAAAACTTCAATAATTTTTAGGCATAAAATTTTTTTCAGTTTTTAGTAAAAGTAAATTATTTTTTTAGTTTTTAAGTATAAAATTATTTTTTAATTTTTATTAAAAATTTCAATTAATCATTAACTATCAACCGCATGAAATCAGAGATTATGAAGGTTATATATTTATTAGATTAGTTTTTTCGTTATTTATTGTTATTATAATAAAAATTAAAGATAAAAATATTACAGACTCAAAATTTAAATTTAAATTCAAATATTTAATCATATTTGACCATTAAAAAATAAATAAATAATTATTGTTTCAAAAATAAAATCATTTAAAATATATTTAGTAGATAATAAACAGTACAATAGAAATTTTTTTTTAAGATTAAAGATAGTTAAAAGACGATCTTAACAACAATGTCCAAAACGAATTTTTTTATATTTAAAATTTTAATGTGTGCTCAAAATTCTTAGGTAACTTTTGGCGGAAAGTTAAAGTAATCACGGACAATATAACTTCCCATCATTCACGTTGTTCTTTAACTACTAGTTTTCTGCAGTACTTGAAAGTACTTTCTTTAACCACACTATATGAATTCTATTATATCATAGGGTATCCTCCAAACTCAAAATATTGATTTTTTTTCTTTCTTCATTGTTATGTTATTGGTTTTTTAAGCTGATTTTTCTTCAAGAGAAGCCCTTTTAGCAGAATTGCGGTAACCATAGAATATCAACAACAATGAAGAATTTGCAGAAGGTTTAGACGAAATAGGTCAAAATCAACTGTACCTATCAAAGAAGATTATAATGACCCTTAAGTTGTGAATGTCAAAGGTATATGAATTTTCAATTTTTACCGCGTGATTTTTTTAGTTCTAATATATAGGTTATTTCTTTTATTCAATTTTGTTTTTATTTGTGAACACTTCTACAGGAGAATTCAGAACTGGTAAAAGGACGACAATTCAAGTCCGACAGGTGAAAAATGATGAAGAAGATTTAAAAAGTTTGTTTTTTTTGTTATTAGTGGTATATATGTAAATATAATTTTAATTTAAAAAAATTATTTAATTATAATAAATTAGCGTTATTAGCCACGATTGTATGTGAGTTAGCCAAGAAAATAGTGTGATTAAATAACCCAACGTTAGCGACACAAAAAACTGTGGTTGAAAATGCCCGGCCTGCACAAATCATTATCGGATGAAGTGTGGTAGAATGACAATTTTTTACGCGATTATTCTTATTCAGCCACGGCATTATGCGTGGACAATGACACACAAATTGTGGCTCTTTGAAGGTCTCCACGATGTCCAACACTGTGACTAATAACGCTAAACAACGCCAAATAAATTATACTCAACACTAAACAACGCCAAATGTAAACATAATAATAGCAATTTGTTGTTGTCTAATAGAAAAATGATATATATGTTAAAATTTCTGGGTCGTTTGGGCTACGATATGCTATGGTTACCCTGTTGGTCCGGATCTGATTAGGCCACATTAAGGTTCAAATATGAGCAGACTCCGACCCCACTCACATCCCCATTGAACTCCTTAGTCGGGAATCGAGTTTCTTTTCAATGGTGTTGCTCCCGTAGTTTTCGGGACCGAATCGGTTTTCGAACTGGTCAGGTAACTGGGTTACTAGGTCACTGTTTCAACCAGTTGTGTTATGTAATCTATAGACTGATTAGCATATAGAAGTACAAGTGAATACCCCCAGCTTGGTGGCGTTGCTTGTTCGAACCTCCCAAGGAGAGCTGGGTTCCACAACCCCTGAATTCATTTGTTCGATATTGGGAGAACCACAAGACCGGCCGGTTTCGTCCGGTTTGTATCCCGTTTTTGAACGGTTTGAATAATTCTTCTATTAAAAGCTCGAACCGAATCGGCCAGACCAAAGGTTCGGCGGTTTATGGCCGAATTGGCTGGGCCGGTCCAGTCATTACAAATATGGTTATAGTGAAACCATCTCCGTTATCGATGTATCTTTAGTTAACAGTAATTTATGAAGCAATCATATTTAGATGGAAGAATTTAAGCTGTTCTATTGAAATTATCGGAGGTTCATGCATAGAATTGGCACATTCATTTCAGTTTACATAATTTAGATGGCAGGTCGAACCGGTCGGCCTCATTCGTCGTGGGGGTTCTTGCGTGGATGGATAGGTGTGGGCTGCCGGGCCCACTATGCCACTCAGTGTTAGAAGGCTACTAATTCTTCTTCTACCTCTCGTAAGGGAGAGGGAAAGAAATCGTGGGAAGAGCCTAAGAACAAGAACCCAAGTGAATTTTTTTAATATACTTTTTTGTTTCGTTAATATAAATTATTTAAAATTTAAAATATATATTAGAAATAATTGAATTATGTTTTTTAATTAATTTAAAGATCGTTTAGGTTCAGCATGAATAGAATGAAAATTAAGTATTTTTGTATAATTAACATACATATCATTTTCGTTAATTAAATTATAAGGATGTTTTTGCTAAATAATGGTAGCGGAAAAAAAAAAGAATTTTTATCTCTCAACATGGAAATCTTACCAAATTATTGATATTGTTTTTTCTATTTGTCTACTTAATTATTGTATCGGCAGGTTTAAGTTAAATATCGTAACCAAACAAGAAGCATTAATTTTTATCCACTTGTGATTTTATTAAACCGCATTGTAACGAATGCTTAAAGCATTAAATTTGTTCCAAATTTCTGTCAGAGAAAAAACCTTTTTATGGGAATTATTCTTGTCATAATTGATGAAAAACGATTTCATTATTCTGTTAAAAGTTTATTCATAGTTATAGTGAACCCTTCTAATTGGAATTTCATGAATATTATTCCATGTCTAAAGAATTATGTAGATTAAATTGTGCTTTAATTTCAGTTCCATTATTTATTAAATGTTCGAGCAGCAAGGGAATCTCTTCGTTGCATCCATGGACATAAGGAGGGTTTATATGTGTGTCATCCACTCGTTGAAAATGCGAACCTATGAAAGGCATGACTTTTCATTTTCTAAAGGCATGCCTTTTCATTTTCTTAACAATATAAAGGGATACAAGGAGTATAGAGTGAACAAACAATAAGGAGAATTTCCACATTGGCATTGGGGTTGGTAGCACGAAACTAGGTGGGTCAACCTGAAAGGGTCACATCAATCATTTTTTCGTTCCCACGCTTCACCCCAGGGATCTCTATAAAATCAAATCTTTACTCAGCCAAGTTGGAAACACACAAGCTAAAAGACGCCTAACCCCGGTACACCTACCAATTAGGAAAGACATACATTAGTCTCAAACAGCAAATGGCTGGAATGGACGACTATGAGAATCAGCTGGAAGCCTCCAACGATCCTGACACCAATGATGCGTAAGTAGCGTTTTCTTTCCTGTAAATTGCTTCTCCAATGTTGGTATTTAGAAGCAACCATGTTCTTCGCCCGAATCGGGATGTCAAAATGTCATCTTTCTTCCTTATTAACGGGTTTTTGGTATTTACTAACAATGTACACATTCTCTTCCAGTGTTGTACCCGTGATAGATATGGGAGCGGTCCAAAGCGTCTCGGTCGCAGATGGAACCTCGACGCTTAATCTAGAGCTGACGATGAACGTGGTACGAATGACGCTTTCCTTTAGTGATGTCTCCTCTTAACTATTGTTTCGAAACGTTAGGTGGTTATTTTTGTTTTGTTATCTCAATTTTGGGTACAGAGCGCTAATGCTGGTCAGGGAGAAAACCTAACGGAAGAGCCGAAACCCCAACACGATGGACTACTTCTCCTCGCAGTGAAGCTGCTCGAGGTACGTATGTAAAGTAAAATTTCAAAAAGCTTTATTCACACTATCTACAAAGAGATACTCATGAAATGTGCCTGGATTTTGAACAAAGGGAGAACCTTTCTCAATAAATATAGCACATGCCCTGTGTTGGTGAACATGTGGTGATCCCGTTTTCATGCACAAAATTTTGTTTCAAGTGTTTGACCCATTGGACAATGTTTAGCCACGTCAACTTGTCTTATCAAACCCAAGTTTGACCCATTATAGCATGACGGTTAGCTTCATAACTAGGATTGAAATGTGATATTCTATGTTTTTTGTGTTTTGTGGTCTGTTGACTGAGTCCACAGAAGATCGATGCTCGGACAGTAGCTTTGGAGGAGCGCATGTCGGCACTGGAGCGACCCATGTACCAAACGGGTAAGTCCGTCACTGAGATCCAGTCAATACTGGCCACCCATGGGGGGAGTCCAACTGCAGCAGCCACTATTTCATCCACACCTGCCGTGATAATGGCCAGTGTTGGTAACCTCCTGGCTGAAACCAACATACCAGCTCAAAGTCAATATAGAGCAGCAGTTACTAAAGACATTGGATCACTAGCAGAAACAAAGAAAAGCTTGGAAAAAGGAAAGGGTTTGGCCCCGTCGAATGTTATGTCGTCGCTGGACATAATCATCCCAAACTCTCCCGGTTTTGACGACGACGTCATCATAGACGAGTCACTGTCAACTCCTCGCCCTGCTAAGGGCACGAACAGTTCAGGCTTACCTAAGCGAACCTTTGCGCAGTACTGGTGCTCTGGTGTGGCTAAGAGGACTACCACCTCTGGGACCACTACACATGACTCAGTTGATGGTGTTTGTGAAAAAGTAAGTTACAGCCTTCATAGCTCCACTAACAGCCTTCGTTAATCTTTTAAATAGATTGCTAATGCATGAAACCTGTGCGGTTCAGATTTTCAGGGACCTACCCAGCATGTCTACGCTTGATTGCACAACAAAAGTGTGTGAGATGTTCTCGCTGCAGGAAACATGCCGCATTCCACTGAAAATTCCGAAATTGGAAAAAATTGACTCTAACCATATGCCCGGGGAGGAACAGCTGGACAGTAGGAAGATCGCAACCACTGCGCAGAATTGCGAGGCGAATGTTAATGGCTCGTCTTTAGGGGATGGGAGTGCATTCAAACCTTATGGAATGGTGAATGTAATGCAGTCTCCCGTGCTATTAGTTCCACTGGCAAGGATTCGAACCACTAAATGCTTAATATATAAATCATTACGCATTTAATTTCTTACTACCATATTTCAAGTGAAGAGCTAACATTGAATTGGTTTTGGTTCAGGGATTCGAAATGGTTTTTAGGCCAACCGTCTACATAGACCTCACAGTTGAAGAATGCAAGATGGCCGCTTACATTTATAGGAAAAATGATCAATATTTGTAGGGATAAATTCTGCTTATTCATAAATTTAGAATGTGTATTATAATTATTCGAAGATATTCGCGGTAATGATTCTGATTATTGTTTCCTATATACCAGGGAAATGCTGTTCAAGTTCTCAACATTGGAAGTCCCAAGAGCAGGATTTCACTCCTTATCGCCGGTTTATATGCCTAATGTTGACGTGAGTTGCATCCAACCGTGCCTTCCATATAAGAAAAATAAAATATATAGGAATGCTAACACATTTGTTTTGCCTTTGTCAACAAATTATGAACATAATCCTTATGAGCGCGTCCATGAGAGCCTGCCAGTATTTGCCTCCTCGTGTTTGGTACACGCCTTCCGTGTTTGCCGAGGATGTCCTTGCTATGAGGCCATTCGATGTCATTAGAAGAAAATACATGAACAGATGGATGCCAGCAACTAGTCGTCTAGAACATGTTGTTAACGTGTCTCATTCATTCCACATTTTAACGTTTTTCACTCAAGTTATAACCTATGATTGATCTTTCTTTATTGACAGGTTTTGGTCCCGGTGTGCGAGCCAATATACACATGGTATCTGATGGTCATAGACGTTAAGCATGGAAGGGTGTACTGTCTAGATGTGACAAGAGCTCCGGAGCACACGGAGCGGAGAGAACGCAAAATGCAAATCATTGTGAGTGTAATCAAATTTGCCCAACATTTTACCTCCATGCAATATGCCACAAGTTTTACACTTCTAAATGCGACTATCATTCGGTTACTTGTGACCATTCTGCTTTTCTTGGATGCAGCTACTAATGCTCAGCCAGTTTTTCAAACTGGAATGTAACATGCTCAGCTTTTCCCATGTTAGTTCTGATCCAACCACTTGGGGACCAATTAAGTATCCTGATGGAGTCCCCAGTTACCCCGAAGGGTAATAATTTTGTTTCTTAACGTGTCACCTGTCAAACCCGAAAGCAAATGTGATTGAAATGTAATTTTTCGATTTTGCAGCAACGATTCATGTTTGTGGATTTTGAACTGGATTCAAACAGAGGGCAAATTCAAAGTTTTCAACCTTCCTTGGCAGGTATGTGATGCCTTATTTTACCATGTGTCTCCATTAAGGAGTAGATGAATTTTTACCGTCTCCCTTTGTTACAAGCAGATGGACCAGCTCAAATTAAGGATGAAAACCGCAACGAAGATTGTGCTTTTAGATTGTAACGAGCTCAGGGCAACAGTGGTCTCGAAGGTAGACGCAGCGTGGAAGAAGCTTATTCGCATTAAGGAATGAAACACTTTCCACATTTGGCCAAACGATGCAACTCTGGAGCTTTTTTTATAGATAACCGTTTGATTTTAATCCTCAAAACTGTTTTTCGTAGTAGTAATCTTTTTAGTGGTGTTGTTAAGTTATTTTGAGTTAGTGTAGTATATCTATGTCTGCTTCTATATGTGTAGGATGGCAACTTTTGTGTGTGGATGCTAGTGGTCCTGTCGACTGACTAGAGCACAATATCCACACCCCCCAAGTTACGGCAACTGTCATTGAAAGGGGGTATATGGCCAAAACGAGTTTGTACCCAGGTTGTGACATTTTGCTTTGCCTTCATGGCATATATGTTTGGCTTCTTTTGCTTGAAAACTATGTTAACCATAAGAAATTTATTAAGGAATGAAGTTATTGCTAGTTTAAAATTAATAGCAGGACCTGTCCCCACTCTCCATATGTTACCTGGTGTTTGAACAAGAAAATGGATAAAAACTTTCAGCTGACTTTGGTCATGTTAGTTAGGAAAAGCTATAAGACTGATATCCAATTTTTGGTATAGAACCTGTGCGGCATAACCATGGTATGAAATGAAAGTCACAAAAGGGGTCTGGGCATACAATTAAGTAGTACTTTTAACTTTTAAAGAACTTCGTTGACAATGAGGATTTGTTTATTGTAGTAGAACCTAAAACCTGTTTGCAAAAATTTCTATAATTTTTATGCGTTCGTTTTTAGAAGACAGAATAATTAGCAATTTTAATTATATCAACAAAATTTAGGAAACAAGCAAGATGAGTTTAGTTCTTAATAATGCTATGTCATTTTGTTTAGTATTAATTGTTTATTACTACACTAATAATATAATCTAAATATTTTGTTTAATATTAATTGTTTATTACTAAACTAATAATATAATCTAAATATAACGAATATTTATTTTGGTATGATTAATGAAATTATTCTTTAAATTCAAGATCTCTAAGATTAAAGATTTTTTGTTCTCATGAAGAGAAAAAAATTGTTAAATTTCAATTAAATTGCTTTGAAGGGGCTTGATTATTTCTGAATCTTACATTTATCAATTTTGCAAAGCAATCAAATTTTGCCCTTAGGATTATTTGTGATTTACGGAAAGAAAAATTTTTTATTCTTGGAAAACTTACATTTAAATGATTTGTTATACTACACATGTATAAAAACTCTCACGGTTTACATTAGCAAAATCAGTAGCTTCATGCATCGATTCTGACCGCAGAAGGTCAAAATCATTGGGTAAGTGCAGGGAAAATCCAACTAAGCAGCATAATCCCGTCAATAATGGAATTTATAATTCGAATCCACAAGGGAGCATTTGTTATTACGAATAAAAGGGAGTAAGGCCAGAGTCAAACATTCTAGCCATTAAATAACATATAAATTAGAGTTAGCAGTTTATGATTAACAATATCCCCATATGCATACATAAGTTCTCAGATAAAATGCACTTTCAGGCTAACATGTTCTTGGTTACAGCATAGTTGGAATAACAGCTCACAACTCAGTCGACCGTTGTCAGACTTCTCCATGCGAAAAATGTTCCCAAATGTCGCCTACGGGTTGACATGGATTTTCAGGCTGCGATTTATCTGCGACAACGACGGGTGCCTGTTGCATTAACAAGAACGTCAAACCACAGAACTGTAAACACCAACACAATGAAATGATAACGGATGGTATTGAAGCATGAACAATGCAGTGGCTAAATAATGCGTATGTACTAGGTATTAGCAAGTACAATTTGGTAAGAATCTGCTTTAAGAAAAGCTCGGAAGGAAGTTTTGACTTTAATTTTATTACGACGAGGACTGCTTCTTCCCCATCGTCGTGACCATAGCATATGGCTGCAAAACTAGTTACTTGTTAACATACAGCTCAATGGTAAACAAAAAAAATAACACATCAAGAATGCCCTACGTGCATTAATTACTAGGTTTATTTTCTTTACCCACAACCTTATTTTCTGAATATTGGAGATAAAAAACATTGAGACACATAATAATGAAATAACTACTGCTGCTCCAGAACAACATTAATTTAGTTAAAGGAATTAAATTGCATGTAGTATTGAACCTTTTTATAGAGTTAGTTTTATTGGTAACGCGTCATAGTAAATAGTCCATGCAGGAATAAGTTAGGTGGTAACTTTTGATCGCTTGCGTTTATTTATCCCAGCAGGTGATTTATCATTCCTCGCTGAAGGTTGTGCGCCTCCGTTGGGGTATCTAGTCCTCCGGTGCCCTAGCTTCCCGCATGTGCTGCACTTTCTTTTGATTTTCGGGGCAGACCCACCTGCTTGACTCATCCGACCCGTGCCTTTTGTTCTAACACGAATCGGGTCCTGCACCCCGCAATCTTGTGCTGCTGTGATATCATCCGTTGATGGTCTTAGGCCGTACTTAATTTCAAGGAAGAGAGCATCACTCAGAAGCTTCTTTGAGTAAAGCTTGAAGTTTTCATCACTCATGCAAGCAACGTGCCCTAAACGCTTACATAGCTGGGAGAAAGAACCCAATCGTGTCCTATAGGTCACACTTCGGTCAGTAGTGTGTTGCTCAACACATTGGTTATGGACCTCCATTTTGGCTGCCTTAGACCACCTGCGCAGCACTAGGTTTTCAGGGATTTCCACTAAGTCAAGCCTAACACACACGGAAAGGATATGCACACAAGGAATACCAAACGACTCCATACGCATGCAGGTGCAAGTAAATCTATTCGCGACAGGGTCCCTATAAACCTTCCAATTCATCTCAGGCCTTCGATACTTCTGGAGAGTGTATGCATGAGGGTTCTCAGTCTCATTAAATTCACATATTCTAACACGAACACACCGTTTCAGGCTATCCCGGAATCTGAAAAACATTTCGCGGGTGAACATCGTCCACCCGGACTTTTCCAGCTTAACAATCTCTGTTTGTAGCACAGATGTTCCGTACCATGAACGAAAGTCTAGCTCATCCTCGGTGTCACGCAGAAAATCCACACACCTTTGAAAATTTCTGACAAATTCTAACACCTCGTACCTGCTCTCGACAAACCTCCCTAGTTTGGCATGTAGTGACTCGCACCTAGAGGTAGTCCGTAATCTAGCAAAAAATCTACCGCGGATGTATACGGTGGCCCAAGCGTGCTTTTTGGTGTACAAGTCCTTAACCCACTCAACCTCCCTAACACCGCACTCGTTGAGCATTGCCTCCCAATGCGCTTCGAACTCATCGATTTCCATATCTGCCAACATGCGGTGTCTAAACATTTGTGTTAATCTCGGGTCGCTTATGTTAGCAATCGCGTTCCTCAGCAGATGCCAGGCACACAACCGATGATGTGCATCAGGAAATACAGACTGGATTGCTATCCGCATGGCCGGGTCGCCATCCATGATGACCGATTGCGGTGCTTTACCTTGCATGCATTCCAGAAACTGGCGAAGAACCCAAATATATGACTCCTGCGTTTCGCATGAGACCATTGCTGTTCCAAATACGCATGTCTGGTTGTGGTGGTTTACTCCGGAAAAGACTACAACGGGTAGGTTGTACTTGTTGCGGCCATATGTAGCGTCGAATGCTAGCACGTCGCCGAAAATCCCATAATCATCCTGGCAACGACCGTCGCTCCAAAACAAGTTGCATAAGTGTTGCCCTGCCCCCAACTTGTAACGCCAAAACATTTTCCCATCCATGCGTGCCAGACCTTCCAAGTACCTAATAGCCGCACTTACATCTCCGCCTTGCAGACCTCTCTGTTTCTGTATCTCATTATACATATCTTGCTTTGTGAATGTTACCAGATTAAAACCCTCTAGTTGTGCTGCGAATGACTCATAAATCTTAGGTATGCTAATCCCAATCTCCCTCATGCTTGCTAGCTGAGCAACTTCTACCTCAGATATCTTCTTGTGTGATCGCAGATAATCAACAAGCTTCCCATACGCAAGTTCGTGGTTATGCTCCTCGACAAAATGCGAGACATACCACCTCCCACTACCGTCTTTCCTCTTTATCCTCATCTCCGCCATGCATCCGCATCGGGTAACTACCTTATGCTCCCTTTTGCGATCAACCTTTTCCAACCATTTCTTCTCTCGGAATCCTTGCCTATTATAAACAAAAGTGTACCGCACGATCTCTCCGGCAGTGTTTCTAACAGTCTTGCCTCGCCGTGATGCAAAGCCCTTTAGTCGGCTGTAATTGTTATAGAAGCCGCCTGCCTCCTGAGATGAAGAAAACTCCATTTCAAGAACATCTTCTGCTCGCAACCCATCCAAACCCAAAAAACTGTGCAACATTGAAGCCCCCCTTCCTTCCCAATCGGATAACTCAGCATCTTCCTCCACTCTCGTATCAAACATTGTGTCCTGAAAAATTAAGACAAACATTTTGCTACCAACTTCATTATGTGGATTGAATTCTGTTTAAATATTGCATATCCATGCATATTAACGCTCTTGTCCATCAAAGCCTTTCATTTTAAATTAGTTTCAAAGTGAATTTTGCAAATGCAATGTTCATAGCTACTAACATGGTTATTAATTCAACCCTGAAAACATGACCTGAAAAACTCCATTCAGGATTGTAAAATTAATATAATTATAACATTATCATGTTATAATTTAACATACAATTTACCCAACCATCATAATGGTTGGCCACTACAACATCTTCATGCCAATCTATTTAATAAAGGATTTGCTTGTCGACGTTCATTGTCACAGATGCAAGTAGTGCATATTTCTTTAAAATGTGAAAGTTCACATTTGCAAACTTAACAAATACTACAGCCACGACTAACTTAACAAAAAAACACCAATCTAGCATTTCTTCTACGCATCAGACTCATCACATCATAGTCACCACATAGAATATTAGTTCTCACACGATAACCCTCACACCTGCTAAGAGTACAACCAACTGCATGAACCATACCACCGATATGGTGTAACAGACCATTCCCATCCAATTAGATCCCACTAACACACTATAAAAACAGAATGGCACGTGATGAGCGGATAATTTATACGCTTTTTGGCAATATTTTTAATATGTTTTTAGTATATTTTAGTTAGTTTTTATTACATTTTTATTAGTTTTTAGTTAAAATTCACTTTTCTGGGCTTTACTATGAGTTTGTGTATTTTTCTGTGATTTCAGGTATTTTCTGGCTGAAATTGAGGGACCTGAGCAAAAATCTGATTCAGAGGCTAAAAAGGACTGCAGATGTTGTTGGATTCTGACCTCCCTGCACTCGAAATGGATTTTCTGGAGCTACAGAAGCCCAATTGGTGCGCTTTTAATGGCGTTTGAAAGTAGACATCCTGGGCTTTTCAGCAATGTATAATAGCCCATACTTTGCCTGAGATTTAATGGCCCAAACCGGCGTTGCAAATCAGCTTCAGAATTTCCGGCGTTAAACGCCGGAACTGGCACAAAAATTGGAGTTAAACGCCCAAACTGGCATAAAAGCTGGCGTTTAACTCCAGAAAAAGTCTCTACACACAAAAGCTTCAATGCTCAGCCCAAGCACACACCAAGTGGACCCTGGAAGTGGATTTTTACGTCATTTACTCATTTCTGTATACCCTAGGTTACTAGTTCACTATCAATAGGATCTTTTGACATGGTATCTGTACCTCATGACACTTTACACGTTTCTTATTGTATCTTCTATAGCATGAGTCTCTAAACCCCATGGTTGGGGGTGAGGAGCTCTACTGTGTCTTGATGGATTAATGCAATTACTACTGTCTTTCATTCAATCACGCTTGCTTCTATTCTAAGATATCACTTGTTCTTCAACTTGATGAATGTGATGATCCGTGACACTCATCATCATTCTCGCTTATGAACGTGTGCCTGACAACCACCTCCGTTCTACTTTAGATTGAATGAATATCTCTTGGATTCTTTAATCAGAATCTTCGTGGTATAAGCTAGAATTGATGGCGGCATTCAAGAGAATCCGGAAGGTCTAAACCTTGTCTATGGTATTCTGAGTAGGATTCAAGGATTGAATGACTGTGACGAGCTTCAAACTCCTGAGGGCTGGGCGTTAGTGACAGACGCAAAAGAATCACTGGATTCTATTCCAACCCGATTGAGAACCGACAGATGATTAGCCGTGCTGTGACAGAGCGCGTTGAACATTTTCACTGAGAGGATGGGAGGTAGCCATTGACAACAGTGAAACCGTACATACAGCTTGCCATGGAAGGAGTCTTGCATGCTTGAAGAAGAAGACAGTAGGAAAGCAGAGATTCAGAAGATAGAGCATCTCCAAAACCTCAACCTGTTCACCATTACTGCAAAACAAGTACTTAGTTCATGTTCTTTTACTTTTTATAATCAACCCTGATAATTATTGATATCCTGACTAAGAGTTACAAGATAACCATAGCTTGCTTCAAGCCGACAATCTCCGTGGGATCGACCCTTATTCACGTAAGGTATTACTTGGACGACCCAGTGCACTTGCTGGTTAGTTGTGCGGGATTGTAAAAGTGTGATTGCAATTTCGTGCACCAAGTTTTTGGCGCCGTTGCCGGGGATTGTTCGAGTTTGGACAACTGACGGTTTATCTTGTTGCTTAGATTAGGACTGTTTTATTTCTGTTGGTTTAGAGTCTTTTATTTGAGTTTAGTTTCATATTTTAAGTTGGTGTCAATTGCATGCTTTTGTTTTCTTTTAATTTTTCGAATTTGCATGTTCTTAGTCCTTTCTTAATCCTTGAAAATTCTAAGTTTGGTGTCTTCTTTGTGTTTTCCTTTAAATTTTTGAAAATTTGTGTTTGATTTTCTAAAAATTTATTCTTGGTGTTCATCTTGACATTCAAAGTTTTCTTGTTTGTTCTCTTTGTTTTGATCTAAAATTTCTAAGTTTAGTGTCTTTTTGTTGTTTTTCTCTTTCCTCATTAAAATTTAAAAATAAAAAAAAACAATATCCTTTCCTTATTTTACTCATAATTTTCAAAATTCTACATTAAATTAGTCAAAGATTTTTAAAATCGTATCTCTTTTTTTAGTCAAGTCAAAATTCTAATTTCAAAAAATTGATCTTTTCAAATCTTTTTCAAAAAAATCAAATCTTTTTCAAAATAATTTTCAATCATATCTTTTTAATTGATTACTTAATTTAGTTTTCAAGTTGCTTTGATTTTATTCTCTTTTGGTTTTCGAATTCTTATTTTATTTTCCATTTATTTTATTTCATTATTTTCGGTTATTTAAAAAAAATTACTTTACTTGTGAATCCATATCATATTCCCTTTCTCCGTCATGGACCTAAGTGGAATTGAGCAGTCCAGAAGAACTCTGGGGTCATATGCTAACCCCATTACAGCTGCATATGGGAGTAGCATCTGTATACCTCTCATTAAAGCAAGAAGCTTTGAGCTAAATCCTCAACTCATTATCATGGTGCAGCAAAATTGCCAGTATTTCGGTCTTCCACAGGAAGAACCTACTGAGTTTCTGGCACAATTCTTACAAATTGCTGACACAGTACGTGATAAAGAGGTGGATCAGGATGTCTACAGACTATTACTGTTTCCATTTGCTGTAAAAGATCAAGCTAAGAGGTGGTTGAATAACCAACCTACAGCAAGCATAAAGACATGGAAACAGTTATCAGACAAATTTCTAAATTAATTTTACCCTCCAAAAAGGATGACACAGCTAAGGCTGGACATCCAAGGCTTTAAACAAGAGGATAATGAATCCCTTTATAATGCCTGGGAGAGGTATAGAGGTATGCTAAGAAAATGCCCCTCTGAAATGTTTTTAGAATGGGTACAGTTAGACATCTTCTACTATGGGCTTACAGAAAAAGCTCAGATGTTTCTAGACCACTCAGCTGGTGGATCTATACATATGAGGAAGACGATTGAAGAGGCTCAAGAGCTTATAGATACTGTTGCTAGAAATCAACATTTGTACTCTAGCAATGAGTCCTCTACAAAAGAAGAAGTTATGGCAATAGCCATTGATCCTAATCCTCAAGAACAGATGGTTGAGCTTAATCAGCAATTACACCTGATGACAAAACAGTTAGCAGAATTTAAAGAGATGCTCCAAGAAACTAAAATTGCTAACAAGAACATAGAATCACAGTTGAATCAGGCAAGACAGCAACTATCTAAACAGATAACAGAAGAATGCCAAGCTGTTAAATTAAGGAGTGGAAAGACATTGAATGTATCAACTCAAAGCAGCAGAAAGCTAAGAAAGGAACAACTGACAGAGGATGACCAACCAACCACCCAAAATCCCTCTGAGGACAGTAAGAGCCCAGAGAGGAATGATTCTGGCGTTCAAACGCCAGAAAAGGGTAAGAAAGTGGCGTTAAACGCCCAATGGGTAGCCAATTCTAGCGTTCAAACGCCAGAAAAGGGGTGCAATCTGGCGTTAAACGCCCAAAAAGCACCCAATCCTGGCGTTCAAACGCCACAAAGGGGTCAGACACTTGCAAGTGCTGATAACAACCCCCTTAAGCAGGCTTCTCCAACCACTTTTGTAGGAAATAAACCTGCAGCAACTAAGGTTGAAGAATATAAAGCCAAGATGCTTTATCCTCAGAAACTCCGCCAAGCGGAACAGGATAAATAATTTGCCCGCTTTGCAAATTATCTCAGGACTCTTGAGATAAAAATTCCATTTGCAGAGGCACTTGAGCAAATACCCTATTATGCTAAGTTCATGAAAGAGATCCTAAGTCATAAGAAGGATTGGAGAGAAACTGAAAAAGTTTTTCTCACTGAAGAATGCAGTGCAGTCATTCTGAAAAGCTTACCAGAGAAGCTTAAAGATCTAGGAAGCTTTCTGATACCATGCACATTAGAAGGTGCTTGTGCCAAGACAGCTCTATGTGATCTTGGGGCAAGTATCAACCTAATCCCTGCATCCACTATCAGAAAGCTCGGCTTGACTGAAGAGGTCAAACCAACCCGGATATGTCTTCAACTTGCTGATGGCTCCATTAAATACCCATCAGGCATAATTGAGGACATGATTGTCAAGGTTGGGCCATTCGCCTTTCCCACTGACTTTGTAGTGCTGGAAATGGAGGAGCACAAGAGTGCAACCCTCATTCTAGGAAGACCCTTCCTAGCAACTGGACGAATGATGAGCGGATAATTTATACGCTTTTTGGCATTGTTTTTAGATAGTTTTTAGTGAGTTTGAGCTAATTTTAGGGATGTTTTCATTAGTTTTTATGTTAAATTCACATTTCTGGACTTTACTATGAGTTTGTGTGTTTTTCTGTAATTTCAGGTAAATTCTGGCTGAAATTGAGGGACTTGAGCAAAACTCTGAAGAAGGCTGACAAAAGGACTGCTGATGCTGTTGGAATCTGACCTCCCTGCACTCAAAATGGATTTTCTAGAGCTACAGAACTCCAATTGGCGCGCTCTCAATGGCGTTGGAAAGTAGACATTCAGGGCTTTCCAGCAATATATAATAGTCCATACTTTATTCGAAGAATGACGACGTAACTTGGCGTTGAACGCCAAGTACATGCTGCTGTCTGGAGTTAAACGCCAGAAAAACGTCATGATCCGGAGTTGAACGCCCAAAACACGTCATAACTTGGAGTTCAACTCCAAGAAAAGCCTCTGCTCGTGGATAGATCAAGCTCAGCCCAAGCATACACCAAGTGGGCCCCGGAAGTGGATTTATGCATCATTTACTTACTCATGTAAACCCTAGTAGCTAGTCTAGTATATATAGGACATTTATCTATTGTATTAGACATCTTTTGACAGTTTAATCTCTTGACTATTCGGTCACTTGATCATGGAGAGGGCTGGCCATTCGGCCATGCCTGAACCTCTTTCACTTATGTATTTTCAACGGTGGAGTTTCTGCACACCATAGATTAAGGGTGTGGAGCTCTGCTGTACCTCAAGTATTAATGCAATTCCATTGTCTTTTATTCAATTCTCTTTTATTCTTATTCCAAGATATTCATTCGCACCCAAGAACATGATGAATGTGATGATAAGTAACCCTCATTATCATTCTCACTTATGAACGCACGTGATTGACAACCACTTCCGTTCTACATGCAATAAGAGCTTGAATGTGTATCTCTTAGATTCCCCAACAGAATCTTCGTGGTATAAGTTAGATAGATGGCGGCATTCATGAGGATCCGGAAGGTCTAAACCTTGTCTGTGGTATTCCGAGTAGGACTCTATGATTGAATGACTGTGACGAGCTTCAAACTCCTGAAGGCTGGGCGTGATGACAAGCGCAAAAGAATCAAGGGATTCTATTCCAACCTGATTGAGAACCGACAGATGATTAGCCGTGCTGTGACAGAGCATAGGAACGTTTTCACTGAGAGGATGGGATGTAGCCACTGACAACGGTGATGCCCTACATACAGCTTGCCATGGAAAGGAGTAAGAAGGATTGAGTTGAAGCAGTGGGAGAGCAGGCGTCCTTGAGCCATACAGTATCTCCATATGCTTATCTGAAATTCCTACCAATGAATCTGCATAAGTATTCTATCCTTTTTATTATTTATTTTCTTATTTCTATTTTCGAAAACCCATGAACCAATTTAATCTGCCTAACTGAGATTTACAAGGTGACCATAGCTTGCTTCATACCAACAATCTCTGTGGGATCGACCCTTACTCACGTAAGGTTTATTACTTGGACGACCCAGTACACTTGCTGGTTAGTTGAACGGAGTTGTGTCCACTCGTGCCAAATACCTAAATTCCACAATTTTACAATGAATGCAAAATAAAGAATAGTGATCACAATTTCGTCCACCAAGTTTT
Source organism: Arachis stenosperma (assembly GCF_014773155.1). NCBI lineage: Eukaryota > Viridiplantae > Streptophyta > Magnoliopsida > Fabales > Fabaceae > Arachis > Arachis stenosperma. The sequence goes on from NC_080378.1 coordinate 17,835,041, forward strand.
TGGCGCCGTTGCCGGGGATTGTTCGAGTATGGACATCTGACGGTTCATCTTGTTGCTCAGATTAGGTACTTTTCTTTTCAAAAATCTTTTTCAAAAATTTTCTTTTCTTTTTCGTTTTTTCTAACTATATTTTCGAAAAAATTAATAAAAATCCAAAAAAAAATTAGAAAATCATAAAAATCAAAAATATTTTGTCTTTCTTGTTTGAGTCTTGTGTTAATTTTTAAGTTTGGTGTCAATTGCATGCTTTTAAAATTCTTCTTGCATTTTTTCGAAAATCTCATGCATTCATAGTGTTCTTCATGATCTTCAAGTTGTTCTTGACAAGTCTTCTTGTTTGATCTTGATGATTTCTTGTTTTGTGTTGTTTGTTGTTTTTCATATGCATCTTTGCATTCATATTTTTCATGCATTAAAGATTTCTAAGTTTGGTGTCTTGCATGTTTTCTTTGCATCAAAAATTTTTCAAAATTATGTTCTTGATGTTCATCATGATCTTCAAAGTGTTCTTGGTGTTCATCTTGACATTCATAGCACTCTTGCATGCATTCATTGTTTTGATCTAAAAATTTCATGCATTGAGTATTTTTGTTGTTTTTCTCTCTCATAATTAAAAATTCAAAAATAAAAAAAATATCTTTTCCTTATTTTCCTCCAAATTTTCAAAATTTTGGGTTGACTTGGTCAAAAATTTTTAAAATTAGTTGTTTCTTACAAGTCAAGTCAAAATTTCAATTTTAAAAATCTTATCTTTTCAAAATCTTTTTCAAAAATCATATCTTTTTCATTTTTTTTTCTATTTTTCGAAAATTTCAAAAATCTTTTTCAAAATATTTTTAAAATCTTTTTCTTATCTTTATATCATATTTTCGAAAACTATCTAACAATTAATGTGATTGGTTCAAAAATTTGAAGTTTGTTACTTTCTTGTTAAGAAAGGTTCAATCTTTAAATTCTAGAATCTTATCTTGTAGTTTCTTGTTAGTGAAGTAAATAATTTTAAATTTTTAAAATTAAATCTTTTTATCTTTTATCTTATCTTTTTCAAAAATTTTTATCTTTTTCAAAATTTGATTTCAAAATATCTTATCTTACTTCTTATCTTCTTTTCTTTTCAAATTTGATTTCAAATCTTTTTCAATCAACTAACTAACTTTTTGTTTGTTTCTTATCTTTTTCAAAACCAACTAACTACCTATCCCTCTCTAATTTTCGAAAATTCTCCCTCTCTTTTTCAAAAATTCTTTTTGTTTTAAATTTTAATTTTAATTATATTTTGTCTTTGATTTTCGAAAATTACTAACCTCTTTTTCAAAAATTATTTTCGAATTTTTCCCCTCTCTTCTCTTCTTCTATTTAATTAATTAATTACTAACACTTCTCTTCACCTCTCTTCATCCAAAAATCCGAATCTCCATCTCCATTCTTCTACCCCATTTCTTCTTCTACTAACATAAAGGAATCTCTATACTGTGACATAGATGATTCCTCTTTCTTTTCTTATTTTCTTCTCTTTCATATGAGCAGGAACAGGGAAAAATGCACTCTTGTTGAAATTGATCCAGAACCTGAAAGGACTCTGAAGAGAAAATTAAGAGAAGCTAAATTACAACAATCCAGAAATAATCTTTCAGAAATTTTCGAACAGGAGAAGGATATGGCAGCCGAAAATAATAATAATAATGCAAGGAGAATGCTTGGTGACTTCACAAAGCCAACGTCCAAGTTTGATGGAAGAAGCATCTCCATTCCTGCCATTGGAGCCAATAACTTTGAGCTTAAGCCTCAACTAGTTGCTTTAATGCAACAAAACTGCAAGTTTTATGGACTTCCATCTGAAGATCCTTATCAGTTTTTAACTGAATTCTTGCAGATCTGTGAGACTGTAAAGACGAATGGAGTTGATCCTGAAGTCTACAGACTCATGCTTTTCCCTTTTGCTGTAAGAGACAGAGCTAGAATATGGTTGGATTCACAACCTAAGGATAGCCTGGACTCCTGGGATAAGCTGGTCACTGCCTTCTTAGATAAATTCTTTCCTCCTCAAAAGCTGAGCAAGCTGAGAGTGGATGTTCAAACCTTCAAACAAAAAGATGGTGAATCCCTCTATGAAGCTTGGGAAAGATACAAGCAGCTGACCAAAAGATGTCCATCTGACATGTTTTCAGAATGGACCCTATTAGATATATTCTATTATGGTCTCTCTAAATTTTCGAAAATGTCATTGGACCATTCTGCAGGTGGATCTATTCACCTGAAGAAAACGCCTGAAGAGGCACAAGAACTCATTGACATGGTTGTAAATAACCAGTTCATGTATACCTCTGAGAGGAATTCTGTGAATAATGGGATACCTCAGAAGAAAGGAGTTCTTGAAATTGATGCTCTGAATGCCATATTGGCCCAGAACAAAATGTTGACTCAACAGGTCAACATAATCTCTCAAAATCTGAATGGATTGCAACATGCATCCAACAGTACTAGAGAGGCAGCTTCTGAAGAAGCTTATGATCCTGAGAACCCTGCCATGGCAGAGGTTAATTACATGGGTGAACCATATGGAAACACCTATAACCCATCATGGAGAAATCATCCAAATTTCTCCTGGAAGGATCAACAAAAGCCTCAACAAGGCTTTAACAATGGTGGACGCAATAGGCTGGGCAATAGCAAGCCATATCCATCATCTTCTCAGCAACAGACAGAGAACTCTGAACAAAACACTTCTAATTTAGCCAATATAGTCTCTGATCTGTCAAAAGGCCACTTTCAGTTTCATGAATGAAACCAGATCTTCCATCAGAAATCTGGAGGCACAAGTAGGCCAGCTGAGTAAGAAAGTTATTGAAACTCCTCCCAGTATTCTCCCAAGCAACACAGAAGAGAATCCAAAAGGAGAGTGCAAGGCCATTGATTTAATCAAAATGGCCGAATGCACTAGGGAGGAGGAGGACGAAAATCCTAGTGAGGAAGACCTCCTGGGACGCCCCTCAAACAAGAAGGAGTTTCCTATTAAGGATCCTGAGGAATCTGAGGCTCATCTAGAGACCATAGAGATTCCATTAAATCTCCTTCTGCCATTCATGAGCTCTGAAGACTATTCTTCCTCTGAAGAAGATGAAGATGTGACTGGAGAGCAACTTGCTCAATATTTAGGAGCTATCATGAAGCTGAATGCCAAGCTGTTTGGTAATGAGATTTGGGAAAGTGAACCTCCCTTGCTCATTAGTGAACTAGATACTTGGATTCAGAGAACTCTACCTCAAAAGAAGCAAGATCCTGGCAAGCTCTCAATACCTTGTACCATTGGCACCATGAGCTTTGAAAAAGCTCTATGTGATCTGGGGTCAGGGATAAATCTTATGCCACTCTCTGTAATGGAGAAGCTGGGGATCATTGAGGTACAACCTGCCTTGTTCTCATTACAATTGGCAGACAAGTCAATGAGACAAGCTTATAGAATAGTAGAGGACGTGCTAGTAAAGGTTGAAGGCCTTTACATCCCTGCTGATTTCATAATCCTAGACACTAGGAAGGAAGATGATGAATGCATCATCCTAGGAAGACCTTTCCTAGCCACAGCAGGAGCTGTGATAGATGTCAACAGAGGTGAGTTAGTCCTTCAATTGAATGGGGACTACCTTGTGTTTAAGGCACATGGCCATCCCTCTGTGACAAAAGAGAGTAAGCATGAAGAGCTTCTCTCAGTTCAGAGTCAAGAAGAGCCCACACAGTCAAACTCTAAGTTTGGTGTTGTGAGGCCACAACCAAACTCTAAGTTTGGTGTTCAAACCCCATATCCAAACTCTAAGTTTGGTGTTGGGACTACACACTAAAATTGACTTGATCACCTTGTGGCTCCATGAGAGCCGCTGTCAAGCTATTGACATTAAAGAAGCGCTTGTTGGGAGGCAACCCAATTTTATTTATCTAATTTTATTTTATTTTGTTTTAGTGTTATTTTTGTGTTTTATTAGGTACATGATCATGAGGAGTCACGAAAAAACCAAAAAAATTAAAAACAGAGTCAAAAACAGAAGAAAAAAATTGTTCACCCTGGAGGTAGCGTAGACTGGCGTTTAACGCCAGTAAGATGCATCTGGCTGGCGTTCAACGCCAGAACAGAGCACCATTCTGGTGCTGAACGCCAGAAACAAGCAACAACCTGGCGTTAAACGCCAGGAATGTGCACAGAGAGGACAAACTAGCGCTGAACGCCAGTAACAAGCATGAAACTGGCGTTCAACGCCAGAAACATGCATTACATGGGCGTTAAACGCCCAGAACGTGCACCAATGGGCGTTTGAACGCCAGAATGATGCATGAAGGCATTTTACATGCCTATATGGTGAAGGAATGGTATTTCTTTTCACCCCAGGATCTGTGGACCCCACAGGATCACCTCAGGATCTGTGGACCCCACAGGATCCCCACCTACCATATTCCCACCTTTCCTTTTAATCCTAATCACACTCTCCTAATCCAAATCTCATTTCACTCTTCCCCATATCACACTTCCCAAAACCTTCACCAATCACCTCAATTCCTCTTCCCAATTACCCCATTCACCATTCACATCAACCCACTCTTCCCCATAAACCCCACCTACCTCCATAAAATTCAAATTCAATTTCCCACCCATTCCCACCCAAATGGCCGAACTCCCACCCTCCCTCTCCCTATAAATACCCTTCCTTTCTTCTTTATTTTCACACAACACAAACCCCATCTTCTCCCACATAGCCGAACCTACTTCTCCCCCTCTCTACTATATTCTCTTCTTCTTCTTCTACTCTTCTTTTCTTTTTTGCTCGAGGACGAGCAAAATTTTAAGTTTGGTGTGGTAAAAGCATAAGCTTTTTTGTTTTTCCATTACCATCAATGGCACCAAAGGCCGGAGTATCCTTTAGAAAAGGGAAAGGGAAGACAAAAGCTTCCACCTCCGAGTCATGGGAGAAGGAAAGATTCATCTCCAAAAGCCATCAAGACCACTTCTATGATGTTGTGGCAAAGAAGAAGGTGATCCCCGAGGTCCCTTTCAAGCTCAAAAAGAATGAGTATCCGGAGATCCGACATGAGATCCAAAGAAGAGGGTGGGAAGTCATAACCAACCCCATGCAACAAGTCGGAATATTGATGGTTCAAGAGTTCTATGCCAATGCATGGATCACTAGGAACCATGATCAAAGTATGAACCCAAATCCAAAGAACTATATCACAATGGTTCGGGGGAAATACTTAGATTTTAGTCCGGAAAATGTGAGGTTGGCGTTTCACTTGCCTATGATGCAAGGAGATGAACGCCCCTACACTAGAAGGGTCAACTTTAATCAAAGGTTGGACCAAGTCCTTATGGACATATGTGTGGAAGGAGCCCAATGGAGAATAGACTCCAAAGGCAAGCCAGTCCAACTAAGAAGACTGGACCTCAAGCCTGTAGCTAGAGGATGGTTGGAGTTCATCCAAAGATCCATCATTCCTACAAGCAACCGATCTGAAGTTACTGTGGATCGGGCCATCATGATCCATAGCATCATGATTGGAGAGGAAGTAGAAGTTCATGAGGTCATCTCCAATGAACTCTACAAAATAGCCGACAAGTTCTCACCCATGGCACGGCTAGCCTTCCCTCACCTTATATGTCATCTATGTTACTCAGCTGGAGTTATCATAGAAGGAGATGTCTCCATTGAAGAAGACAAGCCCATTACCAAGAAAAGGATGGAGCAAGCAAGAGAAGCTCCTCACGGCCCTCAAGAAGTGCATGAGGAAGCTCATCATCAACAAATTCCTGAGATGCCTCAAGGAATGCACTTTCCTCCCAACAACTATTGGGAGCAACTCAATACCTCCTTAGAAGATTTGAGCCACAATGTGGAACAATTAAGGGTGGAACATCATGAGCACTCCATCATTCTCCAAGAAATAAGAGAAGATCAAAGAGCAATGAGGGAGGAGCAACAAAGGCAAGGAAGGGACATAGAAGAGTTAAAGAACATCATTGGTCCTTCAAGAAGAAGACGCCACTAGAGGTGGATTCATTCCTTGTTCTTTATTTCTTTCTGTTTTCGGTTTTTAGTATTGTGTTTACCTATGTTTTTGTGTCTCTACTTCATGATCATTAGTGTGTAACCATGCCTTAAAGCTATGAATAAAATCCATTAGTCCTTCACCTCTCTTAAATAAAAAATGTTTTAATTCAAAAGAACAAGAAGTACATAAATTTCGAATTTATTATTGAATTTAATTTAATTATATTGATGTGGTGACAATACTTTTTGTTTTCTGAATGAATGATTGAACAGTGCATATGTCTTTTGATATTGTTGTTTATGAGTGTTAAAATTGTTGGCTCTTGAAAGAATGATGAACAAAGAGAAATGTTATTGATGATCTGAAAAAAATCATGAAATTGATTCTTGAAGCAAGAAAAAGCAGTGAAAAAGGAAGCTTGCGAAAAAAAAAATGGCGAAAATTTTAGAAAGAAAAAAGAAAAAGCAAGCAGAAAAAGCCATGAGCCCTAGGCAAGGGTAAAAAGGATCCAAGGCTTTGAGCATCAATGGATAGGAGGGCCCAAGGAAATAAAATCCAGGCCTAAGCGGCTAAATCAAGCTGTCCCTAACCATGTGCTTGTGTCATGAAGGTCCAAGTGAAAAGCTTGAGACTGAGTGGTTAAAGTCGTGATCCAAAGCAAAAAGAGTGTGCTTAAGAGCTCTGGACACCACTAACTGGGGACTCTAGCAAAGCTGAGTCACAATCTGAAAAGGTTCACCCAGTTATGTGTCTGTGGCATTTGTGTATCCGGTGGTAATACTGGAAAACAAAGTGCTTAGGGCCACGGCCAAGACTCATAAGTAGCTGTGTTCAAGAATCAACATGCTTAACTAGGAAAGTCAATAACACTATCCCAAATTCTAAGTTCCTAAGAGACGCCAATCACTCTGAACTTCAAAGGAAAAAGTGAGATGCCAAAACTGTTCAGAAGCAAAAAGCTACAAGTCCCGCTCATCTAATTAAATTAATATTCATTGATATTTTAGAATTTATAGTATATTCTCTTCTTTTATCCTATTTTGATTTTCAGTTGCTTGGGGACAAGCAACAATTTAAGTTTGGTGTTGTGATGAGCGGATAATTTATACGCTTTTTGGCATTGTTTTTAGATAGTTTTTAGTGAGTTTGAGCTAATTTTAGGGATGTTTTCATTAGTTTTTATGTTAAATTCACATTTCTGGACTTTACTATGAGTTTGTGTGTTTTTCTGTAATTTCAGGTAAATTCTGGCTGAAATTGAGGGACTTGAGCAAAACTCTGAAGAAGGCTGACAAAAGGACTGCTGATGCTGTTGGAATCTGACCTCCCTGCACTCAAAATGGATTTTCTAGAGCTACAGAACTCCAATTGGCGCGCTCTCAATGGCGTTGGAAAGTAGACATCCAGGGCTTTCCAGCAATATATAATAGTCCATACTTTATTCGAAGAATGACGACGTAACTTGGCGTTGAACGCCAAGTACATGCTGCTGTCTGGAGTTAAACGCCAGAAAAACGTCATGATCCGGAGTTGAACGCCCAAAACACGTCATAACTTGGAGTTCAACTCCAAGAAAAGCCTCAGCTCGTGGATAGATCAAGCTCAGCCCAAGCATACACCAAGTGGGCCCCGGAAGTGGATTTATGCATCATTTACTTACTCATGTAAACCCTAGTAGCTAGTCTAGTATATATAGGACATTTATCTATTGTATTAGACATCTTTTGACAGTTTAATCTCTTGACTATTCGGTCACTTGATCATGGAGAGGGCTGGCCATTCGGCCATGCCTGAACCTCTTTCACTTATGTATTTTCAACGGTGGAGTTTCTGCACACCATAGATTAAGGGTGTGGAGCTCTGCTGTACCTCAAGTATTAATGCAATTCCATTGTCTTTTATTCAATTCTCTTTTATTCTTATTCCAAGATATTCATTCGCACCCAAGAACATGATGAATGTGATGATAAGTAACCCTCATTATCATTCTCACTTATGAACGCACGTGATTGACAACCACTTCCGTTCTACATGCAACAAGAGCTTGAATGTGTATCTCTTAGATTCCCCAACAGAATCTTCGTGGTATAAGTTAGATAGATGGCGGCATTCATGAGGATCCGGAAGGTCTAAACCTTGTCTGTGGTATTCCGAGTAGGACTCTATGATTGAATGACTGTGACGAGCTTCAAACTCCTGAAGGCTGGGCGTGATGACAAGCGCAAAAGAATCAAGGGATTCTATTCCAACCTGATTGAGAACCGACAGATGATTAGCCGTGCTGTGACAGAGCATAGGAACGTTTTCACTGAGAGGATGGATGTAGCCACTGACAACGGTGATGCCCTACATACAGCTTGCCATGGAAAGGAGTAAGAAGGATTGAGTTGAAGCAGTGGGAGAGCAGGCGTCCTTGAGCCATACAGTATCTCCATATGCTTATCTGAAATTCCTACCAATGAATCTGCATAAGTATTCTATCCTTTTTATTATTTATTTTCTTATTTCTATTTTCGAAAACCCATGAACCAATTTAATCTGCCTAACTGAGATTTACAAGGTGACCATAGCTTGCTTCATACCAACAATCTCTGTGGGATCGACCCTTACTCACGTAAGGTTTATTACTTGGACGACCCAGTACACTTGCTGGTTAGTTGAACGGAGTTGTGTCCACTCGTGCCAAATACCTAAATTCCACAATTTTACAATGAATGCAAATTAAAGAATAGTGATCACAATTTCGTCCACCAACGAACTCTCATTGATGTCCAAAAAAGGGAAGTAACCTTGAGAATCAATGAGGATGAGTTCAAGTTAAATGTTGTCAAAGCTATGCAGCATCCAGACACATCAAATGATTGCATGAGCGCTGACATTATTGACTCTTTGGTGGAGGAGATCAATATGACTGAAAGTCTCGAATCAGAGCTAGAGGACATATTTAAAGATGTTCAGCCTGATCTGGAGGAACTAAAGGAAATAAAGAAATTCTGAAAATTCCTCAGGAAGAAGATAAGCCTCCTAAACCTGAGCTCAAGCCACTACCACCATCCATGAAATATGCATTTCTGGGAGAAGGTGACACTTTTCCAATGATCATAAGCTCTGCTTTAAATCCACAGGAAGAGGAAGCACTAATTCAAGTGTTAAGGACACACAAGACAGCTCTTGGGTGGTCCATAAGTGATCTTAAGGGCATTAGCCCAGCAAGATGCATGCACAAGATCCTATTGGAGGATGATGCTAAGCCAGTGGTTCAACCACAAAGGCGGCTAAATTCAGCCATGAAGGAGGTGGTGCAGAAAGAGGTCACTAAGCTACTAGAGGCTGGGATTATTTATCCTATTTCTGATAGCCCCTGGGTGAGCCCTGTCCACGTTGTCCCCAAGAAGGGAGGCATGACAGTGGTTCATAATGAAAAGAATGAACTGGTTCCTACAAGAACAGTTATAGGGTGGCGTATGTGTATTGACTACAGAAGGCTCAATACAGCCACCAGGAAGGATCATTTTCCTTTACCATTCATAGACCAGATGCTAGAGAGACTGGCAGGTCATGAATATTACTGCTTTTTGGATGGCTATTCAGGTTACAACCAAATTGCAGTAGATCCTCAGGACCAAGAGAAAACAGCATTTACATGTCCTTCTGGAGTATTTGCCTACAGAAGGATGCATTTTGGTCTGTGCAATGCACCTGCAACCTTTCAGAGGTGCATGCTCTCTATCTTCTCAGATATGGTAGAGAAATTTCTGGAAGTCTTCATGGATGACTTTTCAGTATTTGGAGACTCATTCAGCTCCTGCCTTAACCATCTAGCACTTGTTCTGAAAAGATGCCAAGAGACCAACCTAGTTTTAAACTGGGAAAAATGTCACTTGATGGTGACTGAAGGGATTGTCCTTGGGCATAAAATTTCAAACAAGGGAATAGAGGTGGATCAAGCTAAAGTTGAAGTAATCGAAAAATTACCACCACCTACAAATGTTAAGGCAATCAGAAGCTTTCTGGGGCATGCATTCTACAGAAGGTTTATAAAGGATTTTTCAAAAATTGCCAAACCTCCGAGTAATCTGCTAGCTGCTGACACGCCATTTATCTTTGATAAGGAGTGTCTGCAGGCGTTTGAGACTCTGAAAGCTAAGCTGGTCACAGCACCAGTCATCTCTGCACCAGACTGGACATTACCATTTGAACTAATGTGTGATGCCATTGACCATGCCATTGGTGCAGTATTGGGACAAAGGCATGGTAAGCTTCTGCACGTCATTTATTATGGCAGCCGTATTCTAAATGATGCACAGAAGAAATACACAACCACAGAAAAGGAGTTACTTGCAGTGGTTTATGCCATTGACAAGTTCAGATCTTATTTAGTAGGATCAAAAGTGATTGTGTACACTGACCATGCTGCTCTTAAATATCTACTCACAAAGCAGGATTCAAAACCCAGGCTCATAAGATGGGTGTTGCTTCTACAAGAGTTTGATATAGAAATAAGAGACAGAAAAGGGACAGAGAATCAAGTAGCTGATCACCTGTCCCGGATAGAACTAGTAGCAGGAGCATTCCTCCCTCCTACTGAGATCTCTGAAACCTTTCCGGATGAGCAATTAATTGCTATTCAGGAAGCTCCGTGGCTTGCAGACAGTGCAAACTATAAGACTCAAGGTTCTCCTTCTGTAACCATGGAAAGGAAGCATGAAGAGCTTCTCTCAAAACAAAGTCAAACAGAGCCCCCATAGTCAAACTCTAAGTTTGGTGTTGGGAGGCCACAACCAACTTCTAAGTTTGGTGTTGAACCCCCACATTCAAACTCTAAGTTTGGTGTTGGGAGGTTCCAACATGGCTCTGAGTATCTGTGAGGCTCCATGAGAGCCCACTGTCAAGCTACTGACATTAAAGAAGCGCTTGTTGGGAGGCAACCCAATGTTATATTTATTATTTTCCTTTGTTATTTTATGTTTTCTATAGGTTGATGATCATGGAAAGTCACAAAATCAATTGAAAAAAGCAAAAACAGAATGAAAAACAGAAAGAAAAATAGCACACCCTGGAGGAAAACTTGCTGGCGTTTAAACGCCAGTAAGGGCAGCAAATGGGCGTTTAACGCCCAGTCTGGCACCATTCTGGGCGTTTAACGCCAGAAATGGGCACCAGACTGGCGTTAAACACCAGGAATGGGCACCAAGCTGGCGTTAAACGCCAGAAATGGGCACCAGCCCGGCGTTTAACGCCAGGATTGGCAGAAGGAGCATTTTTGCTCGCCACTTGGTGCAGGGATGAATTATCCTTGACACCTCAGGATCTGTGGACCCCACAGGATCCCCACCTACCCCACCACTCTCTCTCTTCTTTCTTCTTTTGCTCGAGGACGAGCAAACCTTCTAAGTTTGGTGTGGTAAAAGCGTTGCTTTTTGTTTCTCCATAACCATTTATGGCACCTAAGGCCGGAGAAACCTCTAGAAAGAGGAAAGGGAAGGCAAAAGCTTTCACCTCCGAGCCATGGGAGATGGAGAGATTCATCTCAAGGGATGCACTTTCCTCCACAAAACTATTGGGAGCAAATCAACACCTCCCTAGGAGAATTGAGTTCCAAAATGGGACAACTAAGGGTGGAGCACCAAGAACATTCCATCCTCCTCCATGAAATTAAAGAAGATCATAGAATCATGAGAGAGGAGCAACAAAGGCAAGGAAGAGACATTGAGGAGCTCAAGCACTCCATAAGATCTTCAAGAGGAAGAACAAGCCGCCATCACTAAGGTGGACCCGTTCTTTAATCTCCTTGTTCTTTACTTTCTATTTTTCAAATTTTTATGCTTATGTTTATCTATGTTTGTGTCTTATTACATGATCATTAGTATCTTAGTGTCTATGCCTTAAAGCTATGAATGTCCTATGAATCCATCACATTTCTTAAAATGAAAAATGTTTTTATTACAAAAGAACAAGAAGTACAGGATTTCGAATTTATCTCTGAAACTAGTTGAATTAGTTTGATGTGGTGACAATACTTTTTGTTTTCTGAATGAATGCTTGAACAGTGCATATGTCTTTTGAATTTGTTGTTTAAAGAATGTTGGCTCTTGAAAGAATGATGGAAAAGGAGAAATGTTATTGAGGATCTAAAAAAATCATCAAATTGATTCTTGAAGCAAGAAAAAGCAAAAAAAATAATAAAAAAATAAAAAAAAAAGAGAAGAAGAAAAAGCAAGCAGAAAAAGCCAATAGCCCTTTCAACCAAAAGGCAAGGGTAGAAATAAAAAGTGATCCAAGGCAAAAAAGAGTGTGCTTAAGAACCCTGGACACCTCTAATTGGGGACTCTAGCAAAGCTGAGTCACAATCTAAAACGGTTCACCCAGTTATGTGTCTGTGGCATGTATGTATCCGGTGGTAATACTGGAAGACAGAGTGCTTTGGGGCACAGTCAAGACTCAAAAAGTAGCTATGTTCAAGAATCATCATACTTAACTAGGAGAATCAATAACACTATCTGAATTCTGAGTTCCTATAGATGCCAATCATTCTAAACTTCAAAGGATAAAGTGAGATGCCAAAACTGTTCAGAAGCAAAAAGCTACTAGTCCCGCTCATCTAATTGGAGCTAAGTTTCTTTGATATTTTGGAGTCTATAGTATATTCTCTTATTTTTATTCTATTTTGATTTTCAGTTGCTTGGGGACAAGCAACAATTTAAATTTGGTGTTGTGATGAGCGGATAATTTATACGCTTTTTGGCATTGTTTTTAGTATGTTTTTATTATATTTTAGTTAGTTTTTATTACATTTTTATTAGTTATTAGTTAAAATTCACTTTTCTGGGCTTTACTATGAGTTTGTGTGTTTTTCTGTGATTTCAGGTATTTTCTGGCTGAAATTGAGGGACCTGAGCAAAAATCTGATTCAGAGGCTAAAAAGGACTGCAGATGCTGTTGGATTCTGACCTCCCTACACTCGAAATAGATTTTCTGGAGCTACAGAAGCCCAATTGGCGCGCTCTCAACGGCGTTTGAAAGTAGACATCCTGGGCTTTCCAGCAATATATAATAGTCCATACTTTGCCCGAGATTTGATGGCCCAAACCGGCGTTGCAAATCAGCTTCAGAATTTCCAGTGTTAAACGCCGGAACTGGCACAAAAATTGGAGTTAAACGCCCAAACTGGCATAAAAGCTGGCGTTTAACTCCAGAAAAAGTCTCTACACACAAAAGCTTCAATGCTCAGCCCAAGCACACACCAAGTGGACCCCGGAAGTGGATTTTTACGTCATTCACTCATTTCTGTATACCCTAGGTTAGTAGTTCACTATTAATAGGATCTTTTGATATAGTATCTGTACCTCATGACACTTTACACGTTTCTCATTGTATCTTCTACAGCATGAGTCTCTAAACCCCATGGTTGGGGGTGAGGAGCTCTGCTGTGTCTTGATGGATTAATGCAATTACTACTGTCTTTCATTCAATCACGCTTGCTTCTATTCTAAGATATCATTTGTTCTTCAACTTGATGAATGTGATGATCTGTGACACTCATCATCATTCTCGCTTATGAACGTGTGCCTGACAACCACCTCCGTTCTACTTTAGATTGAGTGAATATCTCTTGGATTCTTTAATCAGAATCTTCGTGGTATAAGCTAGAATTGATGGCGGCATTCAAGAGAATCCGGAAGGTCTAAACCTTGTCTGTGGTATTCTGAGTAGGATTCAAGGATTGAATGGCTGTGACGAGCTTCAAACTCCTGAGGGCTGGGCGTTAGTGACAGACGCAAAAGAATCACTGGATTCTATTCCAACCCGATTGAGAACCGACAGATGATTAGCCGTGCTGTGACAGAGCGCGTTGAACATTTTCACTGAGAGGATGGGAGGTAGCCATTGACAACGGTGAAACCCTACATACAGCTTGCCATGGAAGGAGTCTTGCGTGCTTGAAGAAGAAGACAGTAGGAAAGCAGAGATTCAGAAGATAGAGCATCTCCAAAATCTCAACCTGTTCTCCATTACTGCAAAACAAGTACTTAGTTCATGTTCTTTTACTTTTTATAATCAACCCTGATAATTATTGATATCCTGACTAAGAGTTACAAGATAACCATAGCTTGCTTCAAGCCGACAATCTCCGTGGGATCGATCCTTACTCACGTAAGGTATTACTTGGACGACCCAGTGCACTTGCTGGTTAGTTGTGCGGGATTGCAAAAGTGTGATTGCAATTTCGTGCCCCAGCACGTCTACCCATCGTACCTGTGGATTCGACACACTAGCATTGCCCTCCATCCAGTAATCCGCAAGAGGCTCATTCCACATACACGCATCCTTCCAAAACTTGCTACTTGATGCCATTATTACCTGAAAGACAAACATGTCAAACTGTAACAAACAATAGACTAGGGATTGCACAAACTTCTTTGGCACTTACGTAGATAAAAAAACCCTTACTTTACCACCTCATCTACTATCCAACATAATTCCAACATCCTCACAGCCTCCACTTGCTAACTATAAACACAGACTTCCTAAAACACCACATGCATTACAACTACGACACAGAGAAGCAAACACATTCACCACTACCTCCTAACATTGCTACCAATACAGCTACAAACCAAGTTGTCACAAAATAAATACCGAAGGATTTTACACAAAAAAACGAATTGTATAAAGCATTCTTTGCAGCAGCAAATTCAGGGGTTTGTCACGGGATTAAGCAACAAACTTGGTTACCTCAACTTTTTCCACAACACAATTTATGCTCAATCACCTAATGAGGTCGACAATGCAGTTAAACCAACATTAACACATCGCAGAAATTTTCAACAAGATCATAAAATATTTATCAGAATTTTCAAGAACAACAACACCAGATTTCAGTAGTAAAAATTCCATTATTTCAGTGACAGGTTAAACCTTCAACAACAAAGTCACGATGGAGAAATTAAATTGAAAACAAAATGAAAATTGCCAGAGTCAGTCTCAAAGGTGGACGGACTTACACAGGGCGATGGGAACCCCACGTCTACTCATATGCTTACCTAGAACTTCAACTCAAACCAACACATTAAGGCCACTATCATTTTGGCCAACACATTTAATTATAATAACTTTCACCGCAAAAAACATCATCCATTTCAGCTAACACATAACATTACTTCAACAACGATAAAAACATTCGGCAACAGATTCAATATAGGTAAATGAAATCGAAAAATAATTAAAAATAAATTAACATGGCTAAGGGACGCTTACTTGCCCGGATGACTACTGACGGCGATGGTAGATGAGAAACTAAACTGATGGGATAAGCAAAGTGACAACAACGACCACCACCCCACGGACCGGTTGCTGGTTTTGTCTGCTGGAGCTTCTGGGAAAGCAACAGCAGGAAGGCAGCGACTGACCTTCAGAACCTCACGCCCTACCGCGACGAGCTGCACCCACCACCGGTGACGAACGACCTCCACTCCAAATAACTTTGTCCTCAGATAAGACCTAAACAATCCGTAGACGCCGACACGAGTTGCATGAGAAACCGGAAGCCACGGTGATTGAGGTTACGCAGCCTCACGTTGACAGTGTAAGCAAAAGCCCAAAGCGAAGAAAGCAGATGAGGGGTAAGGCAAGCCTCCAAAACACCACGGCTGGGTTCTCCCCTACAGATTAGGGCACTGGTTGAGATTTGAAAACGACAACGTTTTCCATTAACAAGCAAAATTTTTTTGCCGTTTTCCCACCAGCCCTCCCTGCATCATTTCTTTGTTTTTTTTTTTTTTTAGATTCATATCCCTGCATCACTTCTAGAAGAGCCTTCATTGTTGTACCCTAACACCATCATCGAAACTAGCATTTTTTCAACAATGTGGCCACCAAATACCAAACCCAACTAAAATTTCAAACATCCACACATTACTTGCATTTTCCTCTAATTAGGCCCAATGCCTACTGACCAAAAACAATAATATAAAGCCCAATGGCTACACATGTTACACCGGCTGGCTCACCTGAACTTTGGCTTAACTTTTACTCTCAAGCTTAACAGCTATCACTGCCCTTGTGGTCAGTTTTCTTTTTATTGCAGGGACATTAAAGACATTACACAATCTACTACAAGACAAATTTTTTACTGATTACCTAATCGTACATGGATCACCAAAGATCCAAAAAAGTGGACTGGACCATTGAAAAAGTTTCCTATTTTATATACTCTTATGTATTACTATATTTTAAAAAAATTTGTGTTTAACAAACCAAACTGTATACATGTATTAAAAAACAAACGCTCAATTACAAACGCGTTGAAAAAACAATATCAGAGCTTATTACCAATGATTATTTGATTAGTTGTTATCACAATTTAAAATATATCATATTATTATTTTACATAAATTGATGGTAATATGTCAAAAAGTTGTTGGTTAAGTTATTAGTTAATAATAAATCTCTAAATAAAATTTAGATCTATAATATATCAATTTTTGCAGGTACCACCCCCCATTCCTTCATACACAAGAGTCGGGCGGCGGCTCCCAGACGCAAACCAAGTCGGAGACCACCTCGCCCATACGTTTGGACCAACCTTGCAAGCCCAGTCTATTAACCTCCAGTTTCCCAACGTAACATTGGCGTCGTTGTTGGGGACCTGGAGTTCAACCTACAATGGCGGACAACTTGAACGAAGATGGAAACACAACGTCTGATTCGGAGCAAGATAATCAAAACACTGGTAACAACGACAGGGCTATAGTCACTCACCAAGGAGCGACTAATCAACACAGAGAATGTGCCTCAAGGGTAAAGGACCCAAAGGGGAACTCCTCTGAGGGACACGAATCGGAAAAAGAGGGACAACCCCATGCAACCGAGCTCATGGGATTGTTCCACGGCTACCAAGGACAGCTGGAACAACTAGAACAAGAGCTGGAGTGACAGCAAGAGGCGGAGAGAAACCTAAGAGGTGAGATTGAACGGCGGAAAGAGCTCAAAGAAAAGCTCTCGAGACTAGAATCTGCTCTCCAAGGTCGAAACTCTCGCAGTGACCGAGAAGACTCTCCCTTGGGGGGAATGACCCGTTCAGTGAGGACATAATGAGGGCAAAAGTTTTTCGAAACTTCAAAAACCCTGATATGGACCTCTATGATGGGACCACAAACCCAAAGCATCACTTAAGCCGCTTTAAAAGTCGGATGTACCTAGCCGACGCCTCTGATACTCCTCGCTGGAAGGCTTTTTCGACAACCCTAACAAAAACAGCGATGAAGTGGTTCGATACCCACTCCCAAGGTCGGTCACCAACTTTGATGACCTCACGCGTAAGTTCCTCATGCGATTTTCAATCCAGAAGGACAAAGTAAAGCACACGCCGAGTCTCCTGGAAGTGAAATAGGAGATCGGAGAACCTCTGAGAGACTACATGGAGAGATTCAACAAAGCATGCTTGGAGATTCAAGACCTGCCCACAGAGGCAGTGATTATGGGCCTAGTAAATGGACTCCGAGAAGGCCCCTTCTCTCAGTCCATCTCGAAAAGGCACCTGACTTCCTTGAGTGATGTACAAAAAAGAGCCGAGAAGTACACCAATATGGAAGAGAATGCCAGGCTACGAGAGCCAAATTGGCGATCTGGGCACTCTCACTCATCAAAAGAGAAAGAGAGAGAGCCCAAGAAAAAAGAGGAAGTTGGCCTTGAAAGGTCCAGAAGATATCACTCCTATACTCCTCTACGAGTCTCCCTGGTCGATGTATAGAGGGAGATTTGTCATACCAAAAGGCTACCTCCACCTAGACCCATTAAAAATAAAAAAGGGAGAAGTCGTGGCAAATACTGCGAGTACCATAAGCTATATGGTCACTCAACAAAAGAGTGTTACGACCTGAAAAATGTGATAGAAAAACTGGTCAGAGAAGGTTGGCTTGACAGATATCTTATGGAAAGGTCGGACCACCATGGCAAGAGAAAGCGAGAGGAGGACCGAAAAGATCCACTACCACAAAATCCCGAAAAGACATATACATATGATCTCAGGAGGATTTACGAGAGGCGATCTCACAAAGTCATCTCGCAAAAAGCACCTAAAGGAGGTCTATCAGGTCGAGGGTGAAGTCTCCGACCTCCCAACCATCTCCTTCACTAAAGAAGAATAGAAGATGGGCAATGCATTATTCCCGGACATGATGATCCAGTAGTGATAACTATGATCCATGCAAACGCCCATCTATACAGAACCTTGGTAGACCAGAAGAACTCGGCCGACATCCTATTCAAACCAGCGTTTGATAAGTTGGGATTGGATGAAAAAGAGTTAAGAACTTACCCTGATACCCTATATAGACTGGGGAATACATCAATAAAACCACTAGAATTCAAATATTTTTTTATTGAAAAAAAAAATTTTTTATCAACTTAACGACCCCAATAACATATATAGAATAGATTTTTTGGTGCATGTATTTCAATTTACAGGGCTCTCCATTGCCTGTGCTGCTTGACAATTCCATTGCCTGTGCTGCTTGACAATATAACACATCATCTCTCATAGATTAACATCCATTTTTTTAATTTTTGACAGTATGGATTAACATCCTTGTGAACGAATAAAGTTGATAAAAGTATCAGAAATTTTAAATTTTAATAAACATCTCTTCTGCTCAAATGTGTACCTATTCCAACTTCCAATAAGCTACAATTGATTTTAAATATTGACTAGGTATAAAACAATGCCTAAGCATCATTCTTTTGTTTCGATACTGAAATTCAGCATCAATTTCATTATACATACAAGTTTAGGAGGTTGATGATATGGTGTTCCACAATTTAGACAATGAAACCCAAAATTTACAAGACGCCTCCACCACTAAGATCATTAGAAGGAATTTAATTCAAGAACATTGAGATAGCACGTCCCTACCAATTGACCTAACAGTGAGATGACATACAAAAAGAAAAATTGATTTACATAACAATACATTCTGATTACTTGAATGAACTGAAGAAGTTGACTGTGTCATTGAGGGCCTGGATAAAATTGTCAACATCCTCCTTAGTGTTATAGAAATAGAGACTTGCACGTGCACTTGCATTGACTCCCAAGTACCGATGGAGGGGTTGGGTGCAATGGTGACCCGATCTGATAGCCACTCCATGCTGAAAAGATGTTACATCATCAATTGCAATTCAAGACAGAAATAATTTCCAAACATGCTCAATGCAATGCTGATCATAATTCCAAAAATGCTAAATAGTACGTTTTTTAGCAGGCATACAATGGCAAAAGATCATCATGATTGCTATCTATGGCTTCTTTCTTGAAAAAAATGGTTCTTGGAGAACTTTGCGTGTGGGGACTGGGGATGGTCATTTTTATCCTCTTACCTGTTGATCAAGAAATGTTGCAAGATCGGTTGCGTGAATATTTTCAACATTGAAAGAACAAAGTGCAGCTCGTTTAATTTTTTCTGAAGGTGCCGGCCCATAGATGCGAATATTTGGGATTGAAAGGAGCCTTTCATAAAGATATCTTCCCAGCTCCACCTGTGAAATTTCACATTTCATTGGAATCAAAATAGTTAACCTTGCACCAGACAAACTGTTAATATCAACATATGTGACTAAGCACAAGCGTGGAAAGATTTATCAAATTTAATTTACAGTGCAGTTTCTCTCACATAAGCACAGATCATTTTCATTTAGAACGCATTTCGTTAACCATTTCTATCAGTTTTCCTTTTTGGGTTGTCCCCCCAAAAGAAAGAGAAAAAAGTTAAGAGGAACATCAAGCTTGCTAATGCTTTTGATAGATTCATAGCATGTATCTTTCTTGTTCTTTGAATCATAAAATAGCTTGTCCTTTAAAAGATTGAAGCCTAAGTTACCTCATAATCATGTATGGTTTGCATACCAATCCCAGATAAGTAATCAATTGCTGCTCCTAAACCAATTGCTTCCCCAATTGCTGGTGTTCCGGCCTCAAATCTAGGACAATCAGAGTGCATCGAATAATTAGACACAGTCAACTAATAGTATGCCAAACAGAAAAAAGTTGCAAAGAGAACAACAACTACATATTATCTATCACTTATTTATCTATTACTAACAGTAACTGTAGATGGTTGATCCTTTTGAAGTTAAAGGATTGAGAAGTTAAAATCTGTCAGTAACACTGACTACTGAGTTAATTTTAAAAACATAGAAGCAAAGAAATTATTAGACATAGACATGCAAATTAATAGAACCACAAGTGCTCTTCATCAAACTTGTGATCTCCACCCAAGGTCACATAAGACTATCCATAAGATAAGAGTCGGGAAAAGCAAGTTCACAAACCTGGATGGAGGTTCAGCATAAGTTGAGTGATCAAGAAATACATCTGAAATCATTTCACCACCACCTAGACAAAGAAAAGGCCGAGGTTGCCATCAGTATATTAGCTTCAAAAGACAATATCATTAATCATGGTTCCAAAAAAAAAATAGGGCTTCAATTTTATTTTATAGTCATTTCCTATTTGAACGAGAAGACGCAAGGGAAATACCATGTCTAATTACTTACCTAAAAAGGGAGGCATGGACGACAAGAGGTCTATTTTACCATATAAGAATCCAACACCTGTAGGCCCACACATCTGGAAGAAATATTTGACAAACTTAATATATTGTTCCAAAGAAATACAAGCAAAAATAAGTTAACAATCCTAACCTTGTGAGAAGAAGCAACAAGAAAATCAACATTGAGGCTGTGAACATCAACTGTCATGTGTGGAACACTCTGACAGGCATCTACAAGCACTTTTGCTCCAACATCATGAGCCCAGTTAGCAATATCTCTAACAGGAAGTACCGAAGCTGTACAAATATATCAAACTAGTTCATTTTAGCTATAAACTCCAAAGTGAGCAACAAGTACTACCAGCTGCAATGCTGCATAAAATAGAAGTCTAAAAATTGAAAAAACACAGCAAGAGAAATTAGGATGCTGTTACAGTTCATATACGATGTATGCACTGATATTTAACCTTATTAAGGTTGTAATGGAATTGAGTACTGCGCTAAGCATTAGTTTCTGCTTGATATTAATAAGATTTTTTTTAACTTATAGAATAACCAGATTTTGTGGATTCCATTATAGAATAAGTTTTGGATTGCCACTTCATACTCCATTAAGGACCACTTTACAAATTCATTTGCAAAGTAAACTCTCTGTTCTTAAAAGTGTGATTAAACCAAACCCTACAGAATGCTGATACAAGCGCCACTTATCAGCCTCTGTGAGACATAGAGCTCCCATTTAAACTAAAGACAATCCTTCAGCAGCCTGGCTGTTTTGGAATTAACTCTCCTAGTAATAGGTTTCGTCTCTTACCTTTTCATACCTAATATGTTTCTTCAAGTTCAATGAGGGGGAAAAAAAATACTAATTTGGAATGTTCAATGCTAAGTGATACCTAATTTGAAAAGTTTTGCGGAAGAACATTGAGTATGCCATATAGCAAGCTTAGAAACCTAGTGACCTTGTTGTGACATAAAAAGTTCATCAAGCCATCAACCCGAGAAGCACATGATCTTTGATGGTATACATATTGAAGTATTGTTCAATCAACACAAAGAAACATAATAAGAAATAAGAAACATACCAAGCACATTTGAAACATGATGGACAACAACTAACTTGGTCTTCCTTGACAGCAGTTCTTTCAATTTGTCCATATCTGGAATTTCATATTGGTTTAAGTTCACAAATTTCAAAACAGCCCCAACTTTTTGAGCTAGTAGTTGCCAAGGAACAATCGCACTGTGATGTTCAGCAACCGTAAGTATAATCTGTAAGAATATATATATAGAATGGAGGATTTGATGAGGGCAAGATTTGGACATAATGGTGGAACACAAACATTAACAAGGACACCAAGACTAGGGAAATTTAATTAACTAAAAGATACCCAATGTTTCTTGATATTCAAATTTCTATTATTGAATTCCTTTTGCCAATTCAAATTAATCCTTAATACTTTCTTCAAAACTTAAGAAGACACACAAAATGATCTCCGGCTTTTGAACAATTATGTTATTTGACATTCATAAAGATATATATCATTAAGAATAATGCTACCCATCCAAGTGATTTTTGTTAACCAAGTCCAACCAAGTTGGTCTAACATCAACAAAAGTCAATTATAGATAGCATTACTCCAAGTCTTATTGTTTAACTTGGTTGGACTTGGTTCATGAAAAGACTTGGATGTATAACATTACTCTATCATTAAATACCTCATCATCTCTCTTTAAATTTGACAAGCCCCAAGAATAAGCCACTAGATTGATAGCTTCAGTAGCATTTCTCGTAAATACAATTTCACTGGAGTCAGAAGCATTTATAAAACTTGCAACCTTCCTTCTAGCTGCTTCATACTGATCCGTGGCCTTTGCACTGTATTCATAAAAAATTGTGCAAGATAAAACATACAACCAAATTATGCAATTAGAATTTTAGTTATTAATATTACACTATACTTGCCTCAAGAAATGTATGCCCCGATGTACATTCGAATTGTATGCTTCGTAGTAGCTTTGCAGTGTCTTCAAAACAACGGTAGGCTTCTGAGAAGTTGCTGCATTGTCTAAGTAAACAAGTTTTGAGCCATTTACTTCCTGCGAATTGAGTTTGAGAGTATCATAACTTTATGATGTTAAAGAATAACATATGGAGTGACTTTTTCACCATTTTTTTAATATTTTTATTAATGACGAGAAACCTTTGAACCACATTTCTTTGGCATTGGAATTCAAGCATTCTATAACTATTCACATTACTTTACTACAATACTTAGCGATTGTTTGATATGAGAATTAGGTGTTTAACCATTGACTTAAGGTTTGGCAAAAAGTTGTAGATCTCATCCATCAAATTAACACATTCTTCCTCTATAAACTAAGAGTTACACAAGAAATGCAAGCTTTAGGGATGTGAATCACAATCACAACATAGAGCAAAGACGAAAAGATAAATTAGAACATTTAAGCTTCAGTAAGTGAGCAGTCAAGGAGACTATCTTTCGTAGCTTCAATGTTTCCACAATGTCAAAGTGGGTCTAAACTTTGTCTAAGCTTGCGAACTATGTTGCACAGATAAGAATGCAAATATCGAATATGATCCATAAATACGGCACTTTTCTGGAAATTAGTCATGAATTTAAGAAGGTTAACGTATATGTATATGATACATATACACGCCTACATGAGTAAAAATGAAGTGCTTGAGCATCACAACTAGCAAGTATATCAAATTAAAAAGCTAACATCTTATCTAAACATTTTCTAATCATTCACAGGCTAAACATAAATGACAAAGGATAAAAAAATGAAAGCGAGGATAAGATAAGATAAGAAAGTAGTCACCTGGTGAAGTATAGGAAAATGGGGTCTTGTGGTGTGCCCCAAAGAAGGGGAACCAAGGGATGGTTCAGCTACAGCTTCATTAACGGTTGATGCACAAACAGATAGAGAAGAAAATCGACGGAATCCAAATTTCACATAAGAAGAGCTCCTAGTGCTTATTGAACAGCAACAAATGGGGCTTGAGAACTTGAAAGATGGAAGTTTTGGCAGCAAAACTTCCATTTTTCGGATCAACTCCCAACAACAGAATCGCAAAACCGCAGTTATTTTGGTGAATTGTGCTGCAGAAGAAACAAGAAAGCAGAGTAAAATTAAATAAATAAAATAAAAAGGGTGAGAATTTCGTGGGAGGGAATAAACTTAGAAATTCAACCGAAAAAACTAAAAAGCGTGCGTTAATTACAAAATTTAGAGGTAAAGAATTGATGTATAGGAATTAGCAAGGTTCTGAGAACCAGACCGGTCATCGAACCGTTCTAGTCACTGGTCCAACCGGTGATTCAACCGGAAAAACTATTTTAGAATAAAATAATAAATAAATTATAAATAAACATCCTAAAATATAATTATAGTCTAATATAAATCTTATATCTTCGAAATTTAAAACACTACATAAAATATTATCAATCTAATCCATATGATCTTATCAAAATATAAACTAAAAAATTAAATAGTAAAAAAACATATCTAAATATTAAATCCCAACCAGTCACCAAAAAAATATTAAATCCCAACATCATGATTTATCAATCATCAAAATCCGCAAGAACTTGTTGCAAATTTGCTTCGGTGGATTAGGATTAGGATTAACAGCATCATTCGAAATTAATAAAAGTTTTATTAATCTCTATTTGATTAATACTATTATCCATAACTGAAATTAATAAAAGTTTTTATTAATTAAAACAAAATTAAAGACCAGCTACAGCATAATGAAAAATCAAAAAATGATCAACATGACCATATCTAAATTCTGCCACCAACATTCAGCAACAAACAAAGCCAGCAAAACCAGCAATAATTAGGAGCCAGCAACTACAAATCAAAGCAAAACCAACTACAAATCAAAGCAAAACCAGCAACTATAAAACAAAGAAGTATCCATAACCAGATACGAAATTAAAGACTAGCCACAGCACATTGGAAAATAAAAAAATTATCAACATGACCATATCTAAATTCTGCCACCAACATTCAGCAGCAACAAAAAGAAATAAAAACAGCAGGACATTCAGCAGCAAAAACACCATTACCAACAGAATTCAGCAACAAAAATTATCATTCAGCAACAAACAGGCCATTCAACAACAAAAATTAGCATTCAACAACAAAGTGTCATCAATCAAATCCATATGATCTTATCAAAATACAATCTCAAAAGTTAAATAGTAAAAAGAAATATCTAAATATTAAAAACCAACATGAAGATTTATCAATCATCAAAATCCATAAATTAGAAGAATCTTGTGACGGACTATTATTCGAACTAGGTGGATTAGGATTAGCAGAATCATTTGAATTAAGAGGATTGGCAGACGAATTATTACTCAAACAGGCATTATCAGCAACTACTTCTTGATTAATACTTTCATCCATAACTAAAATCAATAAATCATAATCCAAATTAAAAACAGCAACAGAACTGCTAGAAATCCAATAATCATCCATAAGACCACAGGACAGAATCAGTAACAAATCCATTACTCAATTTCAGAATCAGTAACAAAAACACATATTAGAACAGAATCAGTAACATATCAGAAATCAATCACTAACTTCAGAGTTCAGATTCACAAATCCCTAATTTCAGAAATTGCATATTTGAGTAATTTGAAATTTCAGAGTTCATACCACTAACCTTGACTGAGAGAAATTATAAAAGCTAGAAATTATAAAACCAATCAGAAATATTGTTAAAGCATTTCATCAAACATGTTGAGTGCGGTAAAATTAAAACGAAATAAGAAAATCCAAAGCTTAATTTCAATGTGATAGAGAAGAGAACAAAACTATTGTAACTTTAATTTAGGCTATGAAAAAATCCAGACCACTACCAAATCAAATAATTACTTATTGTAGTAGAAATCAGAAGTTGCAGAGTTTGAAGAAGAGTATTGGTGTTGTCTGTTGTGTGAGTGTATTGTCTGGTGGCGAGTTTAGGGAACTCACGGCGGGGACAACAGACAGCAGTTCGACGGCTGAGTGGAGCACGCGGGTTGGTCGCAGAGTTTGAAGCAGAGCAACGTGGCTTCCAGACGAACGCGAACTCGAACGGTGAACAACGAGTGAACGCGAACGGTGAACGCCGAGCGAACGCGAACGGTGAACGCCGAGCGAACGCGAACGGCGAAGAACGCGAACGAAGACGCGAACGTGAACGGCAAACAAACGGCGACGGAAGCGCGGCTGAGCAGACAAAGACGACGGACGCCGAGCTCGAGGAAGCAACCGCGATCGGTGACAGCTAACAGGGGTTGAAAACTTGGAGCACGAGGGAAGCTAGATGACGGATGGCGAACTTTGAGTGCGACGGACGGCGGCAGTATGCCCCCTCCTTGTGGCGGTGGTGTAGGCTTACAGTGCTAGGGTTTTGTGGTTGGGTTTGTGTGATTTCTTTGACTGAAAGAAAGAAAGGGAGAACGGAGAAAGAAACGAAGGAGCTTCCCTTGTGTAAACCGGTCTGGTTCCGGTTCGGTCTGACCGGCCGGTTCTAATCCGATTCAACAGTTTTTTATCGGTTTATATGTCTGATCGAACCGTTAATACTATCAGTTCACAATTAAACCAATCCGACCGACCAATCCGGTCCGATTTTCAGATTTTCATAACATTGCCAAAAACACCGATTTTTATAACTAAGCATAACACACTCCTTGAATCCATTACCAAAAAAATTAGCGGCAAATTGCAACACTTTTTATACATTTTCCTAATGTTCCTTTGGCATTGTATTTATATAATTTTAATATTTAAAAAATATTACGAAAATATAAAAAAAATCAACTTTAATTTTAACACCACCTTAAAATATTGTTAAAATTTTGTAACTATTATAATCATCATAATCATGGACACCATATACTCTATTTTTCTAAATTCATACATTGATAAAGAGATTAGTAAAAATAAATGAGTGACAAATAAAATAGAGTAGCTATTAGGCTGGAAAACCATTAAAATTAAAATGAAAACTTGAATTATCATTACAAGAGAGATTAATATAAGGGTAGCAATTGAATCAATTCAACAATTAATTGATCTCAATTCAACAATCACTGCCCAACCCACACATTTAACATATGTAAGATTAGGGGATTCCAAATTAACAAATAGAAACAATACATCAGAAGGGGAATTATATGTATCCCTTTTACTTACCTTCGTTTTTTCCTTGTTAGGCAAGTTAATTTGCAAGTTCCAAGACTCATGCAAGTTACACCATAACTTTATATTCCCTCAAAACTATATATTACATAAATAATAATAATAATAATAATAATAATAATATGTAGTTATGTACAGATATTTTCATCATAGGGAACCAACTTGAACTCAAACTACAAATGCCACATTACAGTTTGAGATTACCCCCATGAAATTACCTTGTGAGTCAAACTATTTGAACCATCAAAACCTCTTCTTTCAAGGTTACACACCCTTCTGTTTCTAAGGGTAACCAGGAATTAATAGTCAAAGCCATTTCAACCATTAAATTTCCATTGTCCCTTAAAATGCATGATCCATTTGTCGTAGCGAAAATCCATAATATCTTCTAATTATGTCTAGGAAAATTGGTGATGGTTCAGTCAAGCTTATATAACAGTATTTCCTCAATCGGACGCAAGAAACAACTTCATAACCTTGAGCGACGGATGCGTTTAATACCACTGAAAGGTGAATGCCTAGGAGCTGAAGAACACAACCTTCCGTTTGGAGTTCCGGAAAATTTAACATCCCAACCTTCGACATTCTTCGGAACGCAAACATCAAAAAGAAATTGACCAAGGACACTATGAGCACTGATGCTTGGAGAGCTGGGCAGAAAAACAGGTTTTTCTTTCTGTTCGTCTTGCACAGTCCCAGAGTCCCTATCATTGTAATGTCCGGCAGCACTAGGCATAAAGAAATGGTCGCTTGGCCCAACTGCGACTCTTCTAAGGCTCTTATTTGAATTGATAGCCACCTTCTGAAGGTCACAGATTAACTCGGATATCTCATCTTGTGCACCTTCCATATGAGTTCTTTCTCGTTCGAGGATCAGTTTTTGCGAATATATTGAAGCAGCCTTCTCAAATAAATTGCTCACAGCAGCCCTATATTGGATCGGATGCTGCTTGTAGTGTCCTGAAACAAGTAACAGCATTTGTGTTATACAGGTCCAAATTAGAAACGGCATAGGGGAAATTGGGCCTCAGACAAACCTACGTGAGATGAGCCACTCAAATTTAAAAGGTTGACATCTCCACCAAGATTGCACAGCCGTTGGGCAAAGTCGTAGATGCTTTGGTACCGCACATGGTCATCATTCTCAGAACATACAACGAGAAACGGGGCACCAAAATTCTAAAAACAAAAATGATAATTAAAGCCAATTTATTTTAAAATAGAAATATCTAAAGATACCGGCTGCTCGACTTAGTTAGGGGTTCTAACAACACTTACCACAGAAGAATATAAAGCTTGCCAATGTTCAGATGCTAGGACTTCCAACCTAGTTATATATAGAGCATCTAAACCAGAAACAACAGATTTCGCTACCCAGGTAGCAAGCTTTGATGGTCCGGGCACTTTTGCAATGGAAGGGTGTAGAGAGAAGCGGAAGCCGAAATCACTCGTAACATCTAGCGGGCCAGAATCGTAGATGTGCCCGGAAACACATCTCTTAAGCAACTGATAGTTATGCTTCACAAAATAAACTAATAATTAGTAAGTTTAAAAAAAATCTGCATTAAAAGATTTCATCAATCAAAGATGAAAGCACAGAGTGAACAAAGGCAAAATTCATAGTTAGCCTAAAATAAAAATAAAATAAAAGGTGATTACCATGTGGATTCGAGCTTCACATCCTCCTTCAATAAGCTGCATTTATATGAAAACTGTTACAATGGGAATCTCTATTTTAATAGGACATACATTAATTCTCTATATGCCAAAGATAGATCAGATGAATAAAACTTACCTGAAATACCTTGTACAGACAGGCTTTTGACCCAGCAGAAAACGCAGCAAATACAACAGGACATGGCTTAATCCGCAGTTCCTGCAAAATGCAAAATTGTTTCTAGCATAATCCAAGGATGTAGAACATAGACAAGATATACAGATAAAGAGGATGGTGCCTAGTGACCACAGCTTCTTAAAAGGATATATATAGATATTTGCATGTTTTCAAATTTCCAACACAGACCTCAATAAGCTCCTCAAGAACACTAAATGCCAGTGACATGGCATTTTCATCATGGAATCTGCATGAGAGAAGAAATTTGTAATATAAACATTTCTGTCAGTATCAAACACCAATCCAATAAACTCAAATAAGTATAGATCAAATAAGGCAATGATCGGAGACAAAATGCGAATACGAAATAGTATGCTTTCAACAGTAATGTAGTTGGCTATCACTTATCATGTCTCAAAGTGCTTTGCCAGAAGTAATTTAGGATCATACAACATCTAACAACTCAAGCCTACTTAATATGTAGTAGAGTACCAGATATTATTAATATTTTATGCTCTAATTTCCTTTCAACATATTCTTTTTACAATCACAGACTCACAGCAACATTTCCATTCTAAATCACATCTGTATAGCTGGAAGTGGAGCTGGGTTCCATATCTTTTCCGCGTCTGAAGTCAAACTATTTGAACTTCATTGCACAAAAAAGCTTCCCAAACCATGTAAGATATAGACACATGTACATGTGGGCAGGTCTCAAATATTTGCAAATGCAACAAAGCAGAGCACAAACCTCTGTAAAGAGTTGCAACTAAAACTATTGCTGTCTTATAATAGGTAACTAAAATTATGAAGAAATTTTAATGACTCAAGAATAATTACACCTCTACAACCCACCCATATTCCTGATTTTATGTGTAAACTCTGTAACATGTATCTGACATTCTGATGCAACAATAAGAGTAACTTTTCTAGTTTATCACCGGTAAATTTTCATCTATTTTAATTCTACTTGATAAAACAGGTCCACATCTACTTCCCATCAACTATCTAAGAACTTAATGTTTTTCATCAATATCATGGTGAAAACCTAATTCTATGAAAGGCGCTTATACAAGCCAAACTTTTCTGTTCCATTTTGTTTCAACATGGTTTGGCCAACATGATAATGCAAGTTCCAACTCACTAAAGCTGCCATCCCATGATAAAGTTCACTAAACGGGCCAGAAAAAGACCCACAAGTAGGTCGTTGCTTGTTTGCTTGAACACTGAAAATTAGGAAAATAAAGAATCACACAAAAGAGATGCAAAAACCGGAATATTAGCTAGAAGGCTAGAACAAAGTGAGGCCAAGATTCTAAAGCCAAAAAACTTTAGCTAGAATTTAGATTGCCACTTTAGCTAGAATTAATAACCAACTGACTTCCTAAAAAGCAAAGATTCTATTTGACAATTGACAATTTTACTCTCCAAGACAAAGATATACCATGCAACAGCATAATTTTTTAAGTTCAAACTAATTTGGGTATACGACCTATTCCTCTCATCTAACACTAAGCCCACAAATTTCATCATCTTCTTATTCAATTAACTCCATCTGATAATCAAATCAGTTATTAAATAACAAACAACTACATGCTAATGCAGAAAAAATTGACCTAAAAGAAATACAAATTAACCCAAACAAATCTAAAAATTAGAAAGAAAAACTTACGCAGAAAGATAATGAGCATAACAAACAAGGGAATTCCATCCCAAAGAAGAGTACAAATCAACGAATTCCCGAAGCAAGTTGTGTGGAACAGAAACCCAAGCAAAGATCACAACGATTCCTCTGAAATCAGTGCCCCCTTTCCTTCCCCAGTAGATGTTGCCACCTCTGACAGCGACACCACCACCACCGCCGCCGTCGCCGCCAGCTCCGCGCATATCTCGAAGACGACCCAACAAGCGGAACGAGAAAACCCCAGCTTCAAAGCTCAAAAGTTTGAAACTTTTCCAACGGATTATGAGGGATCTTGAGAGAAACAGTGGCGGGTTGTAATCAAAATTAGAGAAGCGAAGGATAATAGTGGTAGCGCTGTTGAGTTTCAAGTTTCAATTCATAATTATTATTCATGGGAGGTTTGGGTAATGGGTATGGATGACGATGGGTGATGCTCAATTCATACGAGATATCCCTCTAATTATTCTCATTTTTCATTTTAATTTATAATAATATAATACAATATGATATGGTAACGAGCTATAATTTAAATATATAGTTTTCTCGTACTTACTAAAAAATCACGAGTTAAAGTCAAGAGTAGATTTTAGCCTTTGTTTGGATATAAGAAGGAAAATGGAAAGAAAGAAAATAAGAGGAAAGAAAATGAAAGGAAAGAAAATTGAAAGAAAAGTAAAGTTATTTGTATGTTGTTTGGATTAAGAGAAAATAGATGGAAAGAAAATAGAGAGAAAATTTTCTTTTGTTTGGATTGAAAGAAAAGTGAGAAGAAAGAAAATTATGTTAGAATAAAATTACATTAATATCCTTACTTATATTATATATAAATTATAATATATTAATTTTACAAGTAAATAATTTTACAAGTAAATAATTATTCATAAATTATATTATTAATCTCTTAAATTATATTTAAAAAAAAAATAAAGTTTGATAGTGCTGTAAAATTAAGAAAAGTACAAGAGATGATTTTCAAATGTAAAAAAAAATAAAATAAAATATTTTGATCTTTTTATTAAATAGAAGGTAAATTTGTAATTATATCACTATTTTCTCTTTCTTGTTAGTTTTCATCTCCCAACCGAAGAGAAAATTTGTTCGTGGATCCCACTCCACTTTTTTCTTTTCCTCTTCGTTTTCCTTGATAAACCAAACAATGGAAAACTTGATTTTCCACCCGTTTTCTTTCCCTGTATTTTTCTTCCCCTTATTTTCGTTTGAACCAAACACTGTGTTAAAGTGCTGTGTAGTTGAGTACCTTTTATATTTTATTTAGAACTGAGAGTAAGTTGAATTGAGCTAAACTAGACTAAATTTAAATTTAGCTCACGAAAATTAAATTTAGCTTATGGTTTGACTCATTAATAATTGAATCTATTTCGTAAACTCAAGTTCGACTCAATGAAAGTTTACGAGTTGGCTCAAATAATAGGAATATAATCTATAATTCTATATCAATAAATTATAACTTATATATATTAAAAATATTTAAAAAAAAATTAATATATTATCTATCTATTAATTATAAATTTTTTACTTATATCCTACATCGAAATTATATATAAAAAATGACTATAAAACATTAAACAATTAAGAACATTAATATATATGTAAAATTATATATTACTATTATATATATTAAATTATTAATAAACATATCCTATATGTATTTAATATATACTTTTAATATTATATATATAATCAAGTTAACTTACGAGCTAATGAGTTGAGTTTATCCAAATTCAAGTTCAGCTCATTTAATTTATGAGCTCAAATCCAAATTCAAATTCGGCTCACCAACTCACGAGTTCAGCTTATCAAACTATTAATGAGTCGAACTCGAACTGACTCATGAGCTGGCTTGACTCAATTCCAATCTTATTTTTATTTACATATTTTAGACATATTTGATTATTCAAGATCTACTCTTTTTTAACAATATCCTTAATATTTGAGATGTGATATATTATGCATTTATGTAATTATGTTGAATTTTATGCATTTTTGTAAATTTTTATTTATTTAATCTAAATAAAAAAATTCCCCATATTACATTTATTATTATTACTATTTAGTAAGTAGCCCATTGATTTTGTAGGCGTGTGGGTAAAATTAAAAAAAAAAAGTTGTTTTCAATTTTGAGTTAAAAAAAGTTGTTTTCAATTCTGAGTTGATGGTCACGTACCCAAGATATGTAGGGGACCATGGTCACATTCTATTTTCATGATAGAACCTAAAACTTTCTTTAATTCGTTCCCATTAATTGAGTTTAAAATTGCCTATAATATAAAACTTGCTCAATTTTAAAATCAAAATAATATATCTTTGAGGATTTTGCTTGTTTAAGTTCATAAAATGGATTTGATCTGTTAGCTATAACTCAACCTAAAATTTACCTATAAATCAAAATTTGAATAAAATAAATAAAATATGCTTATTTTATTTAAAGAGAATCTCAGCTATAACGGAACCATTTGAATACGTATAGAAGTAATTACCAAAATATTAGAACTACGAAATAATCACCTATAACATAACAAGTTAGTAAATACAAAACTCTAAACATGTAAAAGGTACGTTATTCATTCTCAATAATATAAATCCCATCTTATACTTTTTTTTACTTGAGTATTGGAGTCTCTTTGCAGGTCCTAACCCCCTTTGGTGTTCCTCAACGACTGAAATTTAGCTCGGCGTCTGTGCTCTTAGCACAGAAAACTCCATATAAACGGAAGAAGGAGTTATACCTTGGTACTAGAAAGAGTTATATCTCGACTCAGATTACTGTGTAGGAACATTTGGCTTCCACCGAGGGACAGGAGTTTAAATCTAACTCCATTGTTATCTTCTTTGTTCGATTTTCTGCCCTTTTTGTAGGTTATAATTAATGGCGAAAGAGTAAAACAATCCACCTCCTCCTCCCCTACTAAGGCCGAACTATTGGTTATCAATGAGTCGTTGAGAGCAGATGTTCAGCGGATGACCGAGTTATTAAACCAGAAATAGAAAAATTTTGGTAATAGCGATGATGATGATGACCATATCTCGGAAGTCAAGGTCGCGATGCTAGTCACTCCAAAGTCGTCAGTAAAAAAAACTAACCCTTTTTCAAAAGAGATAATGAGATTTCAAACGCCAAAAACTTCACTCTGCTGACAATGCTAAAACCCTATGAGGAAACCGGCGACCCCAACATCCATGTCACAAAATTCTATTTGATGATGTTCATGAACGGTGCATCTCATCCAATACTTTATCGTATATTTTCCACTTTTTATATGGTGTTGCTTTGATTTGATTTTTTGGTTTACCTGTACGTTCTATATCAAGTTTCGATGAGCTGGCCAACCTATTTGTTAATAACTTCGCAGCTTCGAAGATCTATGTGAACAGCCTGGACTATCTTAGTACCACACGGCAAGGATAACATGAGAGTCTCAAGGACTACATGACGAGATTCACTAAAGTGGCTATGGTGATCCCAAACCTCAATCTAGAGGTCCACTTGCATGCACTGAAAAGTGGACTTTGCCTTGAAAATTTTCAAAAGACTATAGCAGTGACGAAGCCAAAAACACTGACCGAGTTTCAAGAGGAAGAAGCGGGCTAGATTGAAATAGAAGAGCTCTAACAACTTCGAAGGACAGAAAGACCTACTTCTGTCCGAGAAAAAGATAAAGGCAGTAAACATCAGAACAATAGGGAGGACCATTCTGAGTAGCTAAGATCATTGGACGAGGCACAACCCTTGCACCTTCAACTATGCAGGTTTCACGTTAACCACATTCGAACCCAATTTAAATCCGAGCATATTAACACGTACGAACTAATAATTTATTTTTTATACTATATTTTAGAATTCTCTTATCCACTATGATTACCAACGCATACAACAGCTCTCAAACAAAGCATAATAAACTAATATCATACAAATAATTAAATTCAACTCATATATCAATCCCGTTAATATACTTAAAAGTAGCATCCACAAATTAAAAGAATCATTTTGTATGAATGTCAAATCCTATGACATGCACCCAAAACAAACCAGCAACAATAATCTCTATTTATCAAATCGTGAATTACCACTAACCTGTTATCGCAGCGATGGCGATGGAAGAGGGGCACTCTGCGCGACGCGTCTCAAAATATGATGAGATATACCAAATTTGCATATAATGTGCTTCCAAATAAAGGAAATTATTTGTTGTGATATGATTTTAGCCAGTGGTTGCACCTGAATCCACTTGGAAAAAATAGTCAATGGCCATAACTAAAAATTTTACCTCTCCTGGGGCAATAGAAAATGGACCGAGGATGTCGATTCTCCACTAATAGAATGGCCAACTTACTTCGGAGTGATGCAATAGCTCCGTTGGTACATGTATTATTGGAGCATGTTTTTGACAATTTGTACAGATTTTCACCTTTTGATGATAGTCTTTCTGTAAGCTCGGCCAGAAAAATTCATCCCAGAGAATTTTTTATGATAAGCTCCGAGCTCCAATATGCGTGCCACATATTCCTTCATGGACCTCGGCTAAGGCAAGGTCAGCTTTTGACCTATTTAGACACTTTAATAAAGGATGAGTATATCCTCTCCTATACAAGTTATTATTTAATAATGTAAAGAAGAAGCTTGTCTCCTGGATTTTTTTTAAATTCTTAATTTTAGCAGAAGTATTTCCAGTTTTCAGATACTGAATATAAGGCAATTGCCAATCATCCTCATTAGAAAATGTTGCAGGTATTAATGAAATGAATGCTTGGTGTAATCAAAGTGGAGTGTAAGAGAGTAGCAACTCAATGATTATGTTCTTTGGGAATATGATGAATTTCAAATTTTGAGAAGTAAGATATGATTGTTTTGACAACATCTAAGTATTTTGTTAAGAGAGGATCTTTTACCTGAAAAGATTGATTTACTTGTTGTATTACCAGTAAAGGGTTACAATATACCTTTATTGCAGAAATATTTAATTCGATGGCCAATCTTAAGCCGACAATGAGTGCTTCATATTCGGCTTAATTATAGCTGGCCTTAAATGAGAAGCGTAGAGAATGGTCCAAAACAGTTCCATTGGTGGCTTTAAAAGAAATTTCGGCTCTTGACCTTTGGGAGTTAGAAGTGCTGTTGACGTATGGTGTCCATTCTTTGGGCATATCATTGGAGGTCGGAGCAGTAAACTTGGCAAAAAAGTCGGCACGATAATGTGATTTGATTGATCCTCGTGATTGATATCTGATATCAAACTCGGATAATTTGATAGACCACTTTATTAATTGTCCAGCTAGTTCTGGTTTGGTGAGCACTTGTCGTAGTAGTTGCTCAGTTCGTACATTGATGGTATGGCTCTAGAAATAAGGTCGGAAGCGCCTAGCTGAGAATACTAAGATGAAAGTGAGCTTTTCTATCTTTGGGTAACGAAGCTCGCATTTTGCAGCGATTTGCTAATGAAGTAAACATGTTGTTGCATCTTGTCCCTTTCTATAACAAGAACAGAACTAATTTCCTAGTCCGTAATGGATAGATAAATATAAATCTCTTCTCCAAGTTCAGGTGTTTGCAAAATGAGAGGTTTTGAAAGAATAGTTTTTAAATTTGAAAAAGTAGTTTCACATTCATCGTGCCATTTGAAGTTATTTTTCTTTTTGAGTGATTGAAAAAAGTGGAAAGATTTGGAAGTTAGACAAGGTAAGAATCTTGATAAAGTAGCAAGTCTCCCTATTAATTATTGGACCTCCTTAACTATTTGAGGACTTTGCATTTCTAGAACAGCTCGATATTTTTTAAGGTTTGCCTCTATACCTCGGCTTGTTAGCATAAAGATGAGGAATTTACCTCCTTGAACAGCAAAGGTACATTTCTCAAGGTTTAGTCTCATGTTGAACTTTCTAATTTGTGCAAAAATCTCCGCAAGGTCGTTTACGTGAGATTTGCAGCTTTGGTTTTTGTGACCATGTCATCAACATAGACTTCGATGTTCCACCCAATTTGCTTAGTAAATATTTTGTCCATGAGTCGTTGGTAAGTAGTCCCTACATTCTTAAGGCCAAAAGGCATAACTTTATAGCAAAAATTATCGTATTCAGTTATGAAAGTAGTTTTATCTTTGTCAGATGGATGCATGAGGATCTGGTTATAACCAGAATATGCGTCCATAAAACTTAAAGTGCCAAAGCCAGATGAATTATCAACTAAAGCATCAATGGATGGTAAAGGGTATGCATCATTAGGACATGCTTTGTTTGGATTGGTGAAGTCGACGCACACGCGCCATTTACCGTTATGTTTCTTTACCATGACAACATTAGCTAACCATGTTGTAAATCTGAGTTCTCGAATGAAGTTTGCATCAATGAGCTTTTTGGTCTCTTTCCAATGACGCTTGTTTCTTCTTGATTCCAAGATTGCATTTTTTCTATGCTATAGGTCGGATTGACAAGTTTATTGCCAGCTTATGAGATATTACAGAGAGATAAATGTCTGGTATATCTGCGGGTGTCCAAGCAAATAGATTACATTTTGTTGGAGAAATAGTACAAGCTTCTCCTTTTCGTCACCATGTATGGTTGAACCTACAAAAGTGAACTTGTTTGGATCATTGGTTAAAGGAACTTTTTGTAATTCCTTGTTTGGGGTAAGTCGGTCTTGAAACTCGGCGCGCGGATCTAACTCGACTAATGAGGGAAGCTCGAGCGAGTTATGGACGATATTTATTTGTACACCTATAGCTCGGTTAGATATAGGCATTTTGAGACTGATGTCATAACAATGCTGAACTTCACGGTGGTCACTGTGAATTGTTGCAACAAAGTTGTCCTGCACATGAAACTTAACACAGAGATGAATTGTAGAGACAGTTACGCCAAACTTATTCAAAAAAGGTCGACCAAGTATTAAGTTATAAGGACTGAAACAATTAACCACAAGGTATTGAACATCTAGAGTTTTAGTTAGAAGACTCTCACCAAGTGTGGTTTGTAACCACACTGATCCCGACACAGGTACTCATTCACCTGAAAATCCCGCTAGATCTCCAAAGGATGGCTGTAGTATGTCATCACTCAACTTCATTTTCTAAAATGTGGAGTAAAATAGAACGTTGGCACTGCTTTCTAGGTCCAACAAGACTTTTCGTGGCGTTCTATGATCTTAGCAGTTTGGTGCTATTAAGTTGTTCTAACTTGTAGGCTCCCTTCCCGAATAAGGACTTGACTCGGTAGGGTCCCTTCTAGTTGGGAGTTAGTTTCTCTTTTCTCAGGGTGGGGAGGCTGATGTCGTTGCATTGTAAGACCAGATTTTCTTGCTTGAAATCTTGTTTTATGACGTCTCAGTTGTACCTCAGGCTTACCCTTTGTTTTAGGGCGAGTTCTCATAGGTAGGCTATGCTCCTAACCTCATCTATGAAATCCAATTATGCTATTTCGTCATGTCCTCTGATGGTCCTCCGAGGGATGGGTTCTCCGATCTCAACAAGAGTAACGGCTTCTAGGCCGTATGTTAGCCTGAAGGGGATCACCCCGGTTGAGCTCTAGGCTAACATTCAGTATGACCAGAGTACGGAACCGAGCTCATCAGCCCAAAGTCCTTTGGCTTTGACTAGCCTTTTCTTGAGCCTTTTTAGGATGACCTTGTTGGCCTCCTCTACTTGGCCATTGGTTTGCGGGTGCTCCACTGAGTTGAACTTCAGTGAGATGTCGAGTCCTCTCAAGAATTCCATGAAGCGCTTATCAGCAAACTTGGTCCCATTATCAGAGATCGCAATCTTTAGGATCCTGAATTGGGTTATGATTTATCTCCAGAAGAATTTTTGACATTGAGTGATCGTGATTGTGGCCAGTGCTTTAGCCTCGATCCACTTGGTACTGTAGTAATCAATAGCCATGATAAGGAATTTGACTTACCCGGGAGTGGTGGGAAAAAGGGCCTATGACATCGATTTTCCAGATTTTGAAAGGGCATTCTGTCATTATCGTGTTGACTTAGTGTGGGGCCGCTTGGTGGAGGTCCATGTGCATTTGGCATTGTCTGCAACTTTTGACTAGCTGAAGGGCATCTCTGATGATGGTAGGCTAGAAGTATCTAGCTCGAATAACTTTTTGGGCTAGGATTTTGCCTCCGATGTGGTGGCCGCAACATCCTTCATGGATTTAATGATGTATGTAGTCTATCTCGCCAGGTTCTTTGCACTTGAGGAGGGGTTGGGACAATCCTCTTTTATAGAACTGTCCCGCTATTGTGGTGTATTTTGTAATATCCTAAACTTTAGCACCTCATGATCGTACCAAAAGCTCAGGCATTACTTACCTCTAAACCTTTTTATTCTATACTATCTTTATTTAATATTGAGCCTTTGAGAATACGAACCGAAACTTTAATTAAGAAAACGAAATAGTTTTTTACTTTTAATCACTTAATCACAAATATATATATATATTCACATAGTATTATATACATAGACTTATTTTAAGATTCTCAAATACAAGTCTTATCCCCTCTAAAAACTAAAAACAATAAACGATGAGGGGAAAATAAAATCTAACAACTCAAATTGTAAACATAATCTTCTATGCTCCTATAACTCCACACTAAACCTTCACACCTGTATCCGAAAAGGGGGTGAAAATAGAGGATAAGAACTGGGGAGTTCTTAGTAGGGTTGGGGTTAGAAGTTAAGTTTGTTTCATTATGTTCTTAGTCATTAAAGTATAAGCCAACTTAGCAATTACAGAACATAGAATCCAATCACAAGCACATACAATCATAGAAAACACAATCACAAATATGCGCAAACAAGTATGATGCATGTCTAATCTTATACAGGCCATGAGCTCATGTGTTCGTTAGTTGCCCGATTCCCGACACTGGTCTTGAGATAAGCATTTTGTACCGCCATCCTTATCTCAGCCAACGTCCCCTCCATGAGCGTTACATATCGCCGTCCTCATGGGGGAACCTTCCCTTCGGTCTCCAGTGAGCGTTACGCAATGCCGTTGATGAGCGGATAATTTGTACGCTTTTTGGCATTGTTTTTAGTATGTTTTTAGTATGACCTAGTTAGTTTTTAGTATATTTTTATTAGTTTTTAGTTAAAATTCACTTTTATGGACTTTACTATGAGTTTGTGTGTTTTTCTATGATTTCAGGTATTTTCTGGCTGAAATTGAGGGACCTGAGCAAAAATCTGATTCAGAGACTAAAAAGGACTGCAGATGTTGTTGGATTCTGATCTCCCTGCACTCGAAGTGGATTTTCTGGAGCTACAGAAGCCCAATTGGCGCGCTCTCAACGGGGTTGGAAAGTAGACATCCTGGGCTTTCCAGCAATATATGATAATCCATACTTTGCCCAAGATTTGATGGCCCAAACCGGCGTTCAAAGTCACCCTCAAGATTTCCAGCGTTAAACGCCGGAACTGGCACAAGAATGGGAGTTAAACGCCCAAACTGGCACCAAAGCTGGCGTTTAACTCCAAGAAGAGTCTCTACACGAAAATGCTTCATTGCTCAGCCCAAGCACACACCAAGTGGGCCCGGAAGTGGATTTTTATGTCATTTACTCATCTCTGTAAACCTTAGGCTACTAGTTCTCTATAAGTAGGACCTTTTACTATTGTATTGAGACATCTGGGTAGCTATCCTTGTTCTTATGCTATCTTAGATCATTGGGAGGCTGGCCATTCGGCCATGCCTAGACCTTGTTCTTATGTATTTTCAACGGTGGAGTTTCTACACACCATAGATTAAGGTGTGGAGCTCTGCTGTACCTCGAGTATTAATGCAATTACTATTGTTCTTCTATTCAATTCCGCTTGTTCTTGTTCTAAGATATCACTTGTTCTTCAACTTGATGAATGTGATGATCCGTGACACTCATCATCATTCTCACCTATGAACGTGTGACTGACAACCACCTCCGTTCTACCTTAGATTGGGTGAATATCTCTTGGATTCCTGATACACGATGCATGGTTGATCGCCTGACAACCGAGCGCTCGCCTGACAACCGAGCCAGCCATTCCGTGAGATCAGAGTCTTCGTGGTATAGGCTAGAACAGATGGAGGCATTCAAGAGAATCCGGAAGGTCTAACCTTGTCTGTGGTATTCTGAGTAGGATTCAATGATTGAATGACTGTGACGTGCTTCAAACTCCTGAGGGCGGGGCGTTAGTGACAGACGCAAAAGAATCACTGGATTCTATTCCGGCCTGATTGAGAACCGACAGATGGATAGCCGTGCCGTGACAGGGTGCGTTGAACATTTCCACTGAGAGGATGGGAGGTAGCCACTGACAACGGTGAAACCCTTGCATAAGCTTGCCATGGAAAGGAGTAAGAAGGATTGGATGAAGACAGTGGGAAAGCAGAGAGACGGAAGGGACAGCATCTTCATACGCTTATCTGAAATTCCTACCAATGAATTACATAAGTATCTCTATCTTTACCTTTATGTTTTATTCGTATATCACCCATATCCATTTGAGTTTGCCTGACTAAGATTTACAAGGTGACCATAGCTTGCTTCATACCAACAATCTCTGTGGGATCGACCCTTACTCGCGTAAGGTTTATTACTTGGACGACCCAGTGCACTTGCTGGTTAGTTGTGCGAAGTTGTGTTTATGCCATGGTAAAGAGCACCAAGTTTTTGGATTCATTACCGGGGATTATGAGAGTTGTGAAAAGTATTGATCACAATTTCGTGCACCAAGTTTTTGGCGCCGTTGCCGGGGATTGTTCGAGTTTTTGGCAAGCTTTTGGTCCGGTAACATCAGTGCCAAATTTCTGATCCGGCAACAGCACCAAGTTTTTGGCGCCGTTACCGGGGATTGTTGTGTTTGGACAATTGATGGTTCATCTTGTTGCTTAGATTAGGTATTTTTTTTCTTCAGAGTTTTTAAGAATGAATTCTAGTGTTTCAAGGTGATGTTCTTATCATCACCAAAGCTGATTGATCTTCATCAATTTAGCTCTTGAATGCAATGTTCTGCTGAAGCTTGGCTAGCCATGTCTAATTTCTTTAGACTAAAGCTTTAGACTAACATTGCATGATTCCTAGAATTCTCATTAAGAATTTTGATATCTTTATTTTCTTTTTCTCACTTAATTTTTGAAAAAACACAAAAAAATTACAAAGTCATA
This sequence comes from Arachis stenosperma, assembly GCF_014773155.1. Taxonomy (NCBI): domain Eukaryota; kingdom Viridiplantae; phylum Streptophyta; class Magnoliopsida; order Fabales; family Fabaceae; genus Arachis; species Arachis stenosperma. The sequence continues at coordinate 17,876,517 of NC_080378.1, forward strand.
AAACCCAAAAATTTCTTGTTTGAGTTTAGAGTTTCATGTTAAGTTTGGTGTCAATTGCATGTTTTTGCATTCATGCATGTGTCTTCATTAATCTTCAAGTTGTTCTTGATGATTTTCTGGCTCTAATCTTTAAATTCTCTTGACTTGAGTGTTTTGTGTGTCTCATATGCATTCTCATTTTGCTAGTGTCAGTAGTATACAAACTGCTAAGTTTGGTGTCTTGCATGCATTGTTATTTGATTTTAGTTGCATTTTGATTATTCATTATTATTAAAAATCCAAAAATATTTTTAATGTGTGTCTTTTCAAGTCAATAATACAGAGAATTAAAGATTCAGAACATACAGCAGAGGAATTGCACAGAAAAAGCTGGGCGTTCAAAACGCCCAGTGAAGAAGGACAGACTGGCGTTTAAACGCCAGCCAGGGTACCTGGTTGGGCATTTAACGCCCAAAAGGGTAGCATTTTGGGCGTTAAACGCCAGAATGTGCACCATTCTGGGCGTTTAACGCCAGGATGGCACAAGAGGGAAGATTCTGTTTTCAATGCAAATTTTTTTCAAGTTTTCAAAATCTTTTCAAAATCAAATCTTTTCCAAATCATATCTTTTCAATCAAATCTTTTTCAAAATCAATTTCTTTCTATTTTCAAAAATACTTGCTATCAATTAATGATTTGATTCAACATTTCAAGTATGTTGCATTTTCTGTTGAGAAAAGTTTAATATTTGAATCATATCTTTTCTTGATAGCCAAGTCATTAATTTCAAAATCAAATCTTTTTAAAATGTTTTTCAAATCATATCTTCTCAATCACATCTTTTTAAATCAATCATATATTCTTAACCACATCTTTTTCAAAATAGTTTTCAATCAAATCTTTTTGATTTCTAATTTCAAAATCTTTTTCAAAAATCACTTTACCTCTTTCTCCCTCTTGGTTTTCGAAAATCAGTTAGTGTTTTTCAAAATGTTTTCAAAATCCTTTACTTAATTTTCGAAAATTACTTCCCCTCTTCTCACATCCTTCTATTTATGGACTAACACTACTCCTTAACACACAATTCGAACTCCATCTTTCTTGATAAGTTCGAATTTTCTACCTCTGTCTTCCATTTTTCTTTTCCTCTGACTCCTTAAGGAATCTCTATACTGTGACATAGAGGATTCCACATTTTCTTGTTCTCTTCTCTTTCATATGAGCAGGAGCAAAGACAAAAGCATTCTTATTGAGGCTGATCCTGAACCTAAAAGGACCTTGAAGCGAAAGCTAAGAGAAGCTAAGGCACAACTCTCTGTAGAGGACCTAACCGAATTCTTCAAAGAAGAAGAACACATGGCAGCCGAAAACAACAACAATGCCAACAATGCAAGGAAGGTGCTGGGTGACTTTACTGCACCTACTCCCGACTTCTATGGGAGAAGCATCTCTATCCCTGCCATTGGAGCAAACAACTTTGAGCTTAAGTCTCAATTAGTTTCTCTAATGCAACAGAATTGCAAGTTCCATGGACTTCCATTGGAAGATCCTCATCAGTTCTTAGCTGAATTCTTGCAAATCTGTGACACTGTCAAGACTAATGGGGTTGACCCTGAGGTCTACAGACTCATGCTATTCCCTTTTGCTGTAAGAGACAGAGCTAGGACATGGTTGGACTCTCAACCTAAAGAAAGCCTGGACTCTTGGGAAAAGCTAGTCAATGCCTTCTTGGCAAAGTTCTTTCCACCTCAAAAATTGAGTAAGCTTAGAGTGGAAGTCCAAACCTTCAGACAGAAGGAAGGAGAATCCCACTATGAAGCTTGGGAAAGATACAAACAATTAATCAGAAAGTGTCCCTCTGACATGCTTTCTGAATGGAGCATCATAGGTATTTTCTATGATGGTCTCTCTGAACTATCCAAGATGTCTTTGGATAGCTCTGCTGGAGGATCTCTTCATCTGAAGAAGACGCCTACAGAAGCTCAAGAGCTGATTGAAATGGTTGCAAATAACCAATTCATGTACACTTCTGAAAGGAATCCTGTGAACAATGGGACTAGTCAGAAGAAAGGAGTTCTTGAGATTGACACTCTGAATGCCATATTGGCTCAGAACAAAATATTGACTCAACAAGTCAATATGATTTCTCAAAGTCTGTCTGGAATGCAAAATGCACCAAGAAGTACTAAGGAGGCTTCATCTGAGGAAGAAGCTTATGATCCTGAGAACCCTTCAATGGAAGAGGTGAATTACATGGGAGAACCCTATGGAAACACCTATAATCCTTCATGGAGAAATCATCCAAATTTTTCATGGAAGGATCAACAGAGACCTCAACAAGGTTTCAATAACAATAATGGTTGAAGAAATAGGTTTAGCAATAGCAAGCCTTTTCCATCATCTTCTCAGCAACAGACAGAGAGTTCTAAGCAGAACACCTCTGACTTAGCAACCATGGTCTCTGATCTAATCAAAACCACTCAAAGTTTTATGACTGAAACAAGGTCCTCCATTAGAAATTTGGAGGCACAAGTGGGTCAGCTGAGCAAGAGAATTACTGAACTTCCTCCTAGTACTCTTCCAAGCAATACAGAAGAAAATCCAAAAGGAGAGTGCAAGGCCATCAACATGGCCGAATTTTGGGAGGAAGGAGAGGCAGTGAACGCCACTGAGGAAGACCTCAATAGACGTCCACTGGCCTCCAATGAGTTCCCCAATGAGGAACCATGGGAATCTGAGGCTCAAAATGAGACCATAGAGATTCCATTGGATTTACTTCTGCCGTTCATGAGCTCTGCTGAGTATTCTTCCTCTGAAGAGGATGAGTATGTCACTGAAGAGCAAGTTGCTAAATACCTTAGAGCAATCATGAAGCTAAATGACAAGTTACTTGGAAATGAGACTTGGGAGGATGAACCCCTTTTGCTCACCAAAGAACTGGATGACTTGTCTAGGCAGAAATTACCTCAAAAGAGACAAGACCCTGGGAAGTTTTCAATACCTTGTACCATAGGCACCATGACCTTCAAGAAGGCCTTGTGTGACTTAGGGTCAAGTGTAAACCTCATGCCTCTCTCTGTAATGGAGAAGCTAGGGATCTTTGAGGTACAAGCTGCAAAAATCTCACTAGAGATGGCAGACAACTCAAGAAAACAAGCTTATGGGCTTGTAGAGGATGTTCTGGTAAAGGTTGAAGACCATTACATCCCTACTGATTTCATAGTCCTAGAGACTGGGAAGTGCATGGATGAATCCATCATCCTTGGCAGACCCTTCCTAGCCACCACAAAGGCTGTGATTGATGTTGATAGAGGAGAGTTGATCATTCAAGTGAATGAAGAATCCTTGGTGTTTAAGGCCAAAGGATATCCCTCTGTCACCATGGAGAGGAAGCATGAAGAGCTTCTCTCAAAACAGAGCCAAACAGAGCCCCCACAGTCAAACTCTAAGTTTGGTGTTGGGAGGCCACAACCAAACTCTAAGTTTGGTGTTGAACCCCCACATTCAAACTCTAAGTTTGGTGTTGGGAGGTTCCAACATTGCTCTGAGTATCTGTGAGGCTCCATGAGAGTCCTCTGTCAAGCTACTGACATTAAAGAAGCGCTTGTTGGGAGGCAACCCAATGTTATATTTTATATATATATTTTTCTTCGTTATTTTATATTTTTTGTAGGTTGATGATCATGAGAAGTCACAAAATCAATTGAAAAAGCAAAAACAGAAAGAAAAACAGGAAGAAAAACAGCACACCCTGGAGGAGAGCATGCTGGCGTTTAAATGCCAGTGAGGCTAGCTGTTGGGCGTTTAACGCCCAGTCTGGCACCATTCTGGGCGTTTAACGCCAGAAAGGGGCACCAGACTGGCGTTAAACGCTAGAAAAGGGCAAGAAGCTAGCGTTAAACGCCAGAAATGGGCACCAGCCCGGCGTTTAACGCCAGAATTGGCTAAAAACGCATTTTTTCTTGCCATTTGGTGCAGGGATGACTTTTCCTTGACACCTCAGGATCTGTGGACCCCACAGGATCCCCACCTACCCTACCACTCTCTCTCTCTTCTTCACCCATTCACCAATCACCTCAACACCTCTTCCCCAAAAACCCTTCACCTATCAAATCCCATCTTTCTCTTCACCACTCACATCCATCCTTCAGAAAACCCCACCTACCTCACCCTTCAAATTCAAACCACTTTCCCACCCAAACCCACCCATACATAGCCGAACATCACTCTTCCCCTCTCCTATATAAATCCATCTTCACTCCTTCATTTTCACACAACCTAAACACCACTTCTTCCCCTTTTTGGCCGAACACAAAAGCCATTCCCTTCTTTCTCATTTCTTCTTCTTCTACTCTCTTCTTTCTTCTTTTGCTCGAGGACGAGCAAACCTTTTAAGTTTGGTGTGGTAAAAGCATTGCTTTTTGTTTTTCCATAACCATTTATGGCATCCAAGGCCGGAGAAACCTCTAGAAAGAGGAAAGGGAAGGCAAAAGCTTCCACCTCCGAGTCATGGGAGATGGAAAGATTCATCTCAAGGGTGCATCAAGACCACTTCTATGAAGTTGTGGCCTTGAAGAAGGTGATCCCCGAGGTCCCTTTTTCACTCAAAAAGAGTGAATATCCGGAGATCCGACATAAGATCCGAAGAAGAGGTTGGGAAGTTCTTACCAACCCCATTCAACAAGTCGGAACCTTAATGGTTCAAGAGTTCTATGCCAATGCATGGATCACCAAGAACCATGATCAAAGTGTGAACCCGGATCCAAAGAATTGGCTTACTATGGTTCGGGGGAAATACTTGGATTTTAGTTCGGAAAATGTGAGGTTGGCATTCAACTTGCCTATGATGCAAGGAGATGAACATCCTTACACTAGAAGGGTCAACTTTGATCAAAGGTTGGACCAAGTCCTCACAGTCATATGTGAAGAGGGCGCCCAATGGAAGAGAGATTCAAGAGGAAAGCCGGTTCAATTGAGAAGGCACGACCTCAAACCCGTGGCTAGAGGATGGTTGGAGTTTATCCAACGCTCAATCATTCCCACTAGCAACCGGTCCGAAGTTACTATAGACCGGGCTATCATGATTCATAGCATCATGATTGGAGAAGAAATAGAAGTTCATGAGGTTATAGCTCAAGAACTTTATAAGGTGGCGGACAAGTCCTCTACCTTGGCAAGGTTAGCCTTTCCTCATCTCATTTGTCACCTCTGTTATTCAGTTGGAGTTGACATAGAGGGAGACATTCCCATTGATGAGGACAAGCCCATCACTAAGAAGAGGATGGAGCACACAAGAGACCCCACTCATCATGAGATCCCTGAGATTCCTCAAGGGATGCACTTTCCTCCACAAAACTATTGGGAGTAACTAAACACCTCCCTAGGAGAATTGAGTTCCAACATGGGACAACTAAGGATGGAGCATCAAGAACACTCCATCATCCTCCATGAAATTAGAGAAGATCAAAGAATCATGAGAGAGGAACAACAAAGACAAGGAAGAGATATTGAGGAGCTCAAGCACTCCATAGGATCTTCAAGAGGAAGAAAGAGCTGCCATCACTAAGGTGGACCCGTTCTTTAATTTCCTTGTTCTTTATTTTTCTGTTTTTCGAATTTTAGTGCTTATGTTTATCTATGTTTGTGTCTTGTGATCATTAGTGTCTTAGTGTCTATGCCTTAAAGTTATGAATGTCCTATGAATCCATCACCTTTCTTAAATGAAAAATGTTCTTAATTGAAAAAGAGAAGAACTGCATGAATTTTGAATTTCATAACAGTTTAATTATTTTGATGTGGTGGCAATATTCTTGTTTTCTGAATGTATGCTTAAACAGTGCATATGTCTTTTGAATTTGTGGTTCATGAATGTTGGCTCTTGAAAGAATGATGAAAAAGGAGACATGTTACTGAGGATCTGAAAAATCATAGAAATGATTCTTGAAGCAAGAAAAAGTAGTGATTCCAAAAAAAAATATTTCAAAAAAAAAGAAAGAAAGAAAAAGAAAAAAAAGTTGTGATCCAAGGCAAAAAGAGTGTGCTTAAGAACCCTGGACACCTCTAATTGGGGACTTTAGCAAAGCTGAGTCACAATCTGAAAAGGTTCACCCAATTATGTGTCTGTAGCATGTATGTATCCGGTGGTAATACTGGAAGACAGAGTGCTTTGGGCCACAGCCAAGACTCAATAAGTAGCTGTGTTCAAGAATCATCATACTTAACCAAGAGAATCAATAACACTATATGGATTCTGAGTTCCTAAAGAAGCCAATCATTCTGAATTTCAAAGGATAGAGTGAGGTGCCAAAACTGTTCAGAGGCAAAAAGCTAAAAGCCCCGCTCATCTAATTAATACTGATCTTCATAGATGTTTTTGGAATTCATTGCATATTCTCTTCTTTTTATCTTATTTGATTTTCAGTTGCTTGAGGACAAGCAACAATTTAAGTTTGGTGTTGTGATGAGCGGATAATTTGTACGCTTTTTGGCATTGTTTTTAGTATGATCTAGTTAGTTTTTAGTATATTTTTATTAGTTTTTAGTTAAAATTCACTTTTCTGGACTTTACTATGAGTTTGTGTATTTTTCTGTGATTTCAGGTATTTTCTGGCTGAAATTGAGGGACCTGAGCAAAAATCTGATTCAGAGACTAAAAAGGACTGCAGATGCTGTTGGATTCTGACCTCCCTGCACTCGAAATGGATTTTCTGGAGCTACAGAAGCCCAATTGGCGTGCTCTCAATGGCGTTGGAAAGTAGACATCCTGGGCTTTCCAGAAATATATGATAGTCCATACTTTGCCCAATATTTGATGGCCCAAACCGGCGTTCAAAGTCACCGTCAAGATTTCCAGCGTTAAACGCCGGAACTGGCACAAGAATGGGAGTTAAACGCCCAGACTGGCACCAAAGCTGGCGTTTAACTCCAAGAAGAGTCTCTACACGAAAATGCTTCATTGCTCAGCCCAAGCACACACCAAGTGGGCCCGGAAGTGGATTTTTATGTCATTTACTCATCTCTGTAAACCTTAGGCTACTAGTTCTCTATAAGTAGGACCTTTTACTATTGTATTGAGACATCTGGGTAGCTATCCTTGTTCTTATGCTATTTTAGATCATTGGGAGGCTGGCCATTCGGCCATGCCTAGACCTTGTTCTTATGTATTTTCAACGGTGGAGTTTTTACACACCATAGATTAAGGTGTGGAGCTCTGCTGTACCTCGAGTATTAATGCAATTACTATTGTTCTTCTATTCAATTCCGCTTGTTCTTGTTCTAAGATATCACTTGTTCTTCAACTTGATGAATGTGATGATCCGTGACACTCATCATCATTCTCACCTATGAACGTGTGACTGACAACCACCTCCGTTCTACCTTAGATTGGGTGAATATCTCTTGGATTCCTGATACACGATGCATGGTTGATCGCCTAACAACCGAGCGCTCACCTGACAACCGAGCCAGCCATTCCGTGAGATCAGAGTCTTCGTGGTATAGGCTAGAACAGATGGCGGCATTCAAGAGAATTCGGAAGGTCTAACCTTGTCTGTGGTATTCTGAGTAGGATTCAATGATTGAATGACTGTGACGTGCTTCAAACTCCTGAGGGCGGGGCGTTAGTGACAGACGCAAAAGAATCACTGGATTCTATTCCAGCCTGATTGAGAACCGACAGATGGATAGCCGTGCCGTGACAGGGTGCGTTAAACATTTCCACTGAGAGGATGGGAGGTAGCCACTGACAACGGTGAAACCCTTGCATAAGCTTGCCATGGAAAGGAGTAAGAAGGATTGGATGAAGACAGTGGGAAAGCAGAGAGACGGAAGGGACAGCATCTTCATACGCTTATCTGAAATTCCTACCAATGAATTACATAAGTATCTCTATCTTTACCTTTATGTTTTATTCGTATATCACCCATATCCATTTGAGTTTGCCTGACTAAGATTTACAAGGTGACCATAGCTTGCTTCATACCAACAATCTCTGTGGGATCGACCCTTACTCGCGTAAGGTTTATTACTTGGACGACCCAGTGCACTTGCTGGTTAGTTGTGCGAAGTTGTGTTTATGCCATGGTAAAGAGCACCAAGTTTTTGGATTCATTACCGGGGATTATGAGAGTTGTGAAAAGTATTGATCACAATTTCGTGCACCAGCCGTCCTCACCGAGCCGTCCCTATAGTATCAAGTGAGTGTTACGCATCACCGTCCCCACTAGATACTTGGCACTAAGGCCCAAACAATACTTAATTTCTTTTTATTCTTTGCTCTCTACTCTATTATTGCAGAGATACCTTTAATTAATACATTCTTTTCCATCTTCTCTACTGTGGCAGACGTTCATTAGATTTTTTTAATCTTTGTTCTCTGCTCTCTTGTGGTAGAGATTCCTTTAATTAATACATTCATTTCTCTTATACTCTTTGCTCTCATGTGACAGAGGTTCTTCAGTTTCTTTTATTATTTTAATTCTTTTATTCTCTGTTATTCATTGAATTATATTTCGATTTAACTCAGTAACTTTTGTTTGAGTTTGGCTTCCAGTGCCATAACCTCTGTAAAAAACCTCTGTCTTACAGGTGCGACTCTCTTGAGCCGATGTATGCAGACATAACCTCTGTAAGCAACCTCAGTCTTATAGGTGAGGCCCTCTCTAGCCAATGTATGTATTGATAACCTCTGTAAGCAATCTCTGTCTTACAGGTGTGACCATCCCCTGAATTGGCCAATGTATCTCTAGAAAGCAAATCTCGGTAGGCTCACCACCATATCTTTGTTTATCTCATTTTCTTTTTGTTCTTTCTTTCTTTCTTTCTTTTTTCTTATCATTTCACAACATAAAATGTCTTCACATTATTCCCTCGCCTTTCCCTAAGTGTCTTATGGAAAGAGTATCAAATGTTCTTAACTTAGATTTGTCTTTTTAAAACTTTTAGTACAGTTTTTTACTTACCCTTTTAGTATATCATAAATAAAATAATATATTTTTAATAAAATACTAATATATAATATATTTCAAAAATACATTGATAATAATCTTAATAAATTAATAACAATAATAATGATTTTCTTTATTACCCAAAACTTATTAACTTAAGCTTTGTTCTTAATCCTTTATAAATTATTCTATATCTTTGAGCTTCATAAAATATTTATATTCTCACCCCAACATATTTTATAATTTATAAAAATATTCTTACATATAATATAATTACCAAAATGACCTTGCTTCTTTTATAAAATACCCATTTTACCCCTAAACTTCTTATTTATTACCCAAAATACCCCAAAAGTATATATAATTACAAAACTAACTTCAAGTTTTTATTAAATTACTATTTCAATCTCGAATATAAATCTTAATTCCTTGATTATAACTTTACCAAAGGGTTGAACCTCATTTCCAAAATTCTTCAAGTTTTCAAGTTGAATTTTAAGTCCGTTTTTAAATTTTACTATTACCGATTTTTCACCACTTTTCATTTAATCTCTCGACAATCAAACCTCATTAATCTATACTTTATTCTCAATGATATTCCAATCCAAAAATCACTAAAACACCCCTGCTGGCTGTTCATACATAGCCGATTCAAAATCTCAAGCAAACAACAATAATTTAACATAAACTTAGTCAACCTCAAACAATAATCAATCAAATCAACATTCACTTATCAAATTCACATTTAATTATTATAAAGTTACTAATACCCTACCTCCGTACGAAATCAAAACAACGTAAACTCTGGAGAAATTTTATGACCGAGTTGATGAAGAGGAAATCTATAAGAAATTGTCTGTGTCTCCTAGAATTCTAATTGGCCGAACTCAGAGAAAAGGAGAGCTACGTCACCGTCAGCTTCCACCGAGAAAAAGTTATGTCAACGTGTAGAGGAGGAAGATACGAACACTTTTATCAGATTAGATTTTTTATTAGAATTACGGAGCTCAAGAAATCAAGCTCCAAAGTCTTCCAGTCATGGTGGTTCTCACGCTCGGTCTCTCTCTCTTTTCCCCTTGGTTTCGTTGAACAATAGAAGAAGGAGGAAGATTTTATGATTAATGATGGTGATTAATATCTGGTGCGTAATTTGAATACCACTAACTAACCGACAAGTGCACCGGGTCGTACCAAGTAGTACCTCAAGTGAACGAAGGTCGATCCCACGAAGATTGATGGACTAAGCAACAATGATTGAATGATTTACTTAGTTTGACAAGCAGAAAAGAGTGTTTGGGTCTCAATTACATTAAATAGTAAATTTAGAAAATCAGAAAGCAAATAGTAAATGGGTTGTGAAATATATGAGTAAAACAGTTAAGATTTCAAAGATATTTATTTTCTGGGTTAACTTTTCTTACTAACTACTTTAATCATGCAAGATTTAATTCATGGCAAACTATAAGTGACTAAACCCTAATTCTTTAGACCTTTTTAGTCTCTCCTAACCTTCATCAACCGCTAATTCCTTGGTCACTTGACTCCGATTAGAGGGTTAAGTTCAAAACTAGTTTATGTGCCATAAAAACCCTAATTATCAAAATATAAGAGGATTATATGTCACGTATCTTATTAAGTCCAGATAATTAGTGATTTAGGAAAATTTGTTTTCAAGCTATTATTCAGGTAAATTGCTTTTCTACGGTTTACAAGAACTCAATTAGAATAAGGGTCATACTTTTGTTCCACCCAGATTCATAAGATAAAGAGCGAAAACAATTCTTGAAATTGAAATCAACACATGAATTAAAATAGAAAAGTAATAGTATCAATCCATACAGTAAACAGAGCTCCTAACCTTAACAGTGGAGGCTTAGTTGCTCATGGTTCAGAGAGAAAACAAGGATTCTAAAAAACTCTAAAGTGCAGAATGAGGTAAGAGAGAATAGAAGAGTGCGAATGGCTGATTCTTTTCCTTTTTATATCTAATCCTAATTAATGTAAAATATATTTTCTAAAACTAAATAATATCTTTTCCTATTTGTAAATAAATTAAAGTTTTAATGAAAATTAATTAAAACACTCGTGTAATCCTTGTTGAAGCATGGGACCATTGTGTTTTCTTGCATTGTTGCCTAACTTCAAAATTGTGAAGTTAGAATTGGAGGGGGCAGCAAGTAATTGGGGATTTGGCTTGTATCTGGCGCCTAACTTGGGAAATTCCAATTTAGGTGCCACCTTGGCAGCGAGCAATCTACGCGCAAATCCTTCTTCTGGCGCCTAACTTGAAAATAGCCAAGTTAGGCGCCAGTATGGCCGAATATGTTGGAGAAGAAGTGTATACTATTATACATCTTTTGAAATCTCTGAAAGTTAGATTTTTAATGCCACTGGAATCACGTTAATTGGACTTCTGCAGCTCAAGTTATCTCTGTTTGAGTGCAAGGAGGTCATGGTTGACAGCATCATTCACTTTCTTCTCTTTTTCAACAAAACTCCGTTAAATTCATCCAATGCTACCTGAAATAAACAGAATTGCACAAAACTCAAAGTAGCATTCATATTGGCTAAAAAGTATTTAAATCTTGATTAAACTTAACAATTCAAATGCAAATTCACTAGGAAAAGATAAGAAAGATGCTCACGCATCACAACACCAAACTTGAATTGTTGCTTGTCCTCAAGCAAACAAAACTAATATAGGCTTAGGATGTGAATTTGCATGAGAAGTGAGTGTTCAATTACGCTCCTGTCTCTTCTTAAAGTGGAGTTTATATACTGCAATTTTGAATAGTTTTGGCATCTCACTATTCTTTGAAATAGAGGAATGTCACTGTCATTAGGAATTAGATTGGATAATATTATGAATTCTCTGGCCTTTTTACCTTGAATTAATCATTGAACACAACAAAATTTCTTTCATTCTCTTTTCTTTGGTACTTTGCGCCTTGAGCCTAGCTGTGACTTTAAATATTTTGTCTCAAGCTTTACTTGACACAAAAACACCATAAGCACTTAACTGGGAAACTCTCTTTTAGTTTTGGTTTTTCTTTCAATTACTCCCAGACAGTGGTGCTCAAAGCCTTTGGCGTACTTTGTTAAATGTACTTGATCTTGACTCTTAGTGCTCTGTCTCAAAGATTACTTGACACATTTACACCACAAGCATATGACTAGGAAAACAACTCTTTAAGCTTTTAATCAGATTTGGCCTTCCTAGTCATTGATGCTCAGAGCCTTGGACCTTGCTTTTCTTTATTTTTCTTTTGCTGTTTCTTTTGCTGCAAGGATTAAGCTTTTGTTTACTTCAGAGAATTCATAATAGTTCTCTAAATTCTTGTTCGTCATGCACCAACATCCTTTGATTCAAATTCAAATATTCACTGTTGATATCATGCATTTAGAATTACAGATAATACCACCACATATTAAGTAAATAAGACTCTTCTTTAATATAAACTCAATTTCTCATGCAATACATCACTTCTTTTTCTTTTTCTCTTTGGATTCAAGCTAAGTGAACAGTACATGAGACAACTTTTTAGAATTAAAAGTAAATAACAGAATTAAAAATAGCAAAATTAAACTAGAACCTAAGAATTGAAATAACCAAAGATCATGCAGACACTCAAATAAAATAGCAGAAAACAAGAATATAACATAATAGTAGTGGAAGGGAATAGGAAGTGAAAAAGGGACTAAACCACCTTAGTTATCCTAGTGGCCGTCTCATTCTTCAAGCTGTGCTCCTCTTTGAAGATGATTCGCCTCCCTTTGGTGCCATTAAAATAAACTAAAAAGCCACAAGCGAAGTGACAACACCAAACTTAAAAGTTTGCTTGTCCTCAAGCAAAGAAAAACTGAAAACAGGGAGGAACATAAAAAGTGCATGGATGAGTAAAAACAAAAATTATTACAGAAGAAGAAGAAAATGATAACAGGACAAGAGAGGTTAGAATTAATTAAAATATTTTTTATTTTTTGATATATATATTTTTGTTTTTTTTACAATTTTATATATATTGGGGTATATATATTTAAATAATGGGGGGTAGGGTTACGTTGGTATGAGAATGGGTCACAGGTGGGGGGTAGGCTTTAGTCAAAGGTGTGTTGGAAAGGGTTGGATGGGGTTGTGGGATCATGTATTTGGGGAATGAAGGAAAGTTTTTGGAAGGTAGTGGGGGGATGCATGAAAAAAGGGTAAGGGAATCTGTGCTGGAGGGGGGACCGAATCGTTGTGATTTGGGTGAGATATAGATGGGATTTGTTTTATATGGATATAGGAAACAAGGAAGCGGGCGCCTAACTTGGGGAGAGGGGCGCCTATGCTTGTGTTCCTCTCCTGGCGCCTAACTTGAGAAACTTGAAGTTAGGCGCCGTGTGTACCGAATGCAATGACCTCCCTCGCACCTAACTTGGATTTTCCAAGTTAGGCGCCACCCCATTTTTTTTTCGTGTGGCACCTAACTTCACAAAAGTTAAGTTAGGCGCTGGGGTTGCAGTAAGAATTGGCCAAAGTTCTTTATTGGAGGCGCCTAACTTCATGGAGCCAAGTTAGGTGCCACCCATCCAGCAACAAACTTCCAATTTGCATGCATGACTGGTGCCTAACTTCACAAGGCGCCACCCTTCCAGCAGCTTTCCTTTAAAATTGATATGCATGTGGCGCGTAACTTCAGAAGGTGAAGTTAGGCACCACCATGTCCGCACCAATCTCCTCCAGGGTATCCGAAACTCTGTCTGAATGCACTTGTTGCTGTTCTAATCACTCTGCATTATCCAAATACACATAAAACAAAGGAAAAACAGTAGAAACTCAAACAAAATAAATTTAAAAAACAGAGTAAAAATCAAACTTAAGGATACGAAAACATCGGGTTGCCTCCCGACAAGCGCTTCTTTACCGTCATTAGCTAGACGGTGAGTTCCACTAGGGATGAGGGTAATCATAGGGGCTTAGCTCTCCACCCCTCACTGTGAACTTCTTTCCTGTGCTCTCATGGATCAACTCTACATGCTCAAGAGACAGGATCCTATTCATTGTATGAGACAGGATTGGGCTTGTAGTAAATACCACCTTCATTCTTGGAGAGAAGTCTTCGGTGAGAATTTTTTTGTTTCTCCATCCTCTGGGTACTTTCCTCTTTTTGGGAGCCTCTTCCTTAGTGGATGATGCATTCCCGACACCAAACTTAGGTATGATGTTAGGAGGAATTTTATTGATTGTCACCAAACGAGGTTTGAGCTGCAGATCCTGTAGTGCATCATCAGGGGGTTCTTGAAGGTTTGGATCAGTAAGCTCAGTTTGCATGCACCTCTCCGCCTCACCTGTTGAATGCACATCTTTGAAGACATGAAATACCAGTTGCTCATCATGCACTCTAAGCACTAATTTACCCACTTCTACATCAATTAGAGCTCTCCTAGTGGTTAGAAATGGCCTTCCTAAAATTATAGAGGCATTCTCATCTTTTCCTGTGTCAAGAATCACAAAATCTGCTGGGAGGAAGAATTTACCCACTTTGACCAAAATATTCTCCACTAATCCAGATGCAGGATTTAGAGATTTGTCTGCCATTTGTAATGCTATCCTTGTGGGTTGTGCCTCTTGGATTTGTAATTTCTTCATCACAGGCAAGGGCATTAAATTTATGCTTGCACCCAGATCACATAGGGCTTTCTCAAAGGTGGTGCTCCCAATGGTACATGGAATTTAAAAGCTCCCTGGATCTGCCATCTTCCTTGGCAAGTTATTCTGAATTATGGCGCTACATTCCTTAGTCAAGACCACTGTCTCATCTTCCTTTAAAGGCTTCTTCTTTGACAACAAATCCTTCATAAATTTAACATAGAGAGGTATTTGCTCTAAAACCTGAGCAAAAGAAATATTGATTTGCATATTTCTGAAGACTTCCAAGAATTTTGAAAACTGCTTGTCCTTGGTCTCCTTTTGAAGTCTCTGAGGATATGGCATCTTAGACTTGTATTCAGGAGCTTTAGGTAATATTGGATGTGTGCCAAGAGTGACTGGAAAAGGATTGTCTGCACACCTAGGAGGGGCGTATACTACTGTGTCTTCAGTCTGCTCTGGAGCTTCTTTTTCAACCGGCTCCTCAGTAACTTGTGCTTCCATACTTATCTCTTGTTCACTTATCAAGGTGATAGCCTTGCACTCCTCTCTTGGATTTGGAATTGTATTATCAGGAAGGCTATTCGTGGTCCTCTGATCAATTTAAGCAACTTTTATGGCTATTTGACCCATCTGAACCTCCAAGTTCTTGAGTGATGCTCTAGTTGCCTGTACAAAGTAGTCTTCTGAGGTTGAGGAGTTGCTTGCTAAGATTATTGTGGCTGAGATGACTAAAACTGGCGGTTATTAAAATTATTCTGATAGAAACTGCCCTGAGAATTGTTGAAATTCTGTGACCTCTGAGATTGCTCTCTCCACCCTAAATTTTGGTGATTTCTCCATTCCTAATTAAAGGTCTTGGAATATGGATCATTATTGGGATTTCTAAGAGCATTCCCCATGTATTTGACCTGTTCAGGAGGAAATTGAGCATAGTCATAATTCTCTCCTTGATTAAAACCACCATTCATGTCATATGGAGCCTCTTGAGGGGGCATTCTGAGCATTAACAGCCGAAACTTGCATCCCATTCAAGTGTTGAGTAAGAATATTAATCTATTCAGACATGGATTTGTTTTGTGCAAGAATAGCATCCAAAATATTCACCTCCAATACTTTTTTCTTCTGTGAAGCCCTAGAGTTCATAAGATTCCTATTAGAGGAGTAAAGATATTGGTTGTTAGCAACCAACTCAATAAGCTCAGCAGTCTCTTCAGGCATCTTCTTCATGTGCAATGAACCACCTACAGAGTTATCTAAACACATTTTAGCCATTTTACAGAGGCCATCATAAAAGATTTCCAGCTTGGTCTATTAAAAAAACATGTCAGGAAGACATTGTCTGGTCATCAACTTGTACCTCTCCCAGGCTTCATAGAGGGTCTCACCATCTCTCTGCTTGAAGGTCTGAACATTCATCCTTAGCTTGGTCAGCATCTGTTGTGGGAAGAATTTGGACAAAAATCTAGTTACTACCTTATCCCAAGTGTACAGGCTCTCCTTGTGTTGAGAATCAAGCCTGTAAAACCCAGTTAATTAATATATAATTAACCCATAAATTAAAAATTATTCTAGAAAATTAGAAATACTAATTTTTTGGTTTAATATAATAGAAGAAATTAAAACAAGAATTTTGACACCAATTTTAAAGAAATCGGCCCAAGATTGGGCCGAATGGGCCAAACCGAGTCAACCGGACCCATGTTGGGCCCAAGGGCCCAGCCATGCTCTCATTTAATGAGAGAGCTCAGCTCTCTCCCTCTCCAAAACAAACACACACGCTGAACACAAAGGGAAAGGTGGGGGGGGGGGGACATGAAACCCTTGTTCCTATTCACCTTAATCTTCCATTGAACATAACTTTTGATCCGGAGCTCCGATCGATGCACTGTTTGCAGCCATGTGACTGTGACGTTGAGCTTTACAAAGCCAATAAGGTTGTGCAAGAGGTAAGCCATGTTTCATCTCTGTTCTTCCAAATTTCATTTTCGAATTTCTTGGACAAAAATGTTGAAATTGTGAGCTCTTTTGTGTTATAGGATCAAATTAACTTGAAGGGAAGGCTTGTTCTTGCCTCCTTGATCCTTGGGTGAGGTGAGATTCTCAACCCTATGCTAAAGACTTAGAATTTTGTGATTTAGTGATTGAGTTATTGTGTTTGGGTGTGATATTGTTGCTTAGGCCTTATATATATATATATATATATATATATATATATATATATATATATATATATATATATATATATATACATATATATATATACATATATATATATATGTATTGGAGCTTGATTGGTAGTTTTGGAAATCCTTGGAATGGAACACCAAGCTTGGAAATCTGTTGGTGAAGTTTTGTAATCTTGGAAGTGGAATTTGAGAGTGTTCCGGGTTGAACGAGAATCAGCCAAGGTATGGTTTCAATTTCTTGTATCTAAAATGTAATGTGGTTGTGAAAACTTAGGCTAGAGACCCTAAGATAGGAGTTGAACTGTTAATGGTTGATGAGCGGATAATTTATACGCTTTTTGGCATTGTTTTTAGTATGTTTTAGTTAGTTTTTATTATATTTTTATTAGTTTTTAGTTAAAATTCACTTTTCTAGACTTTACTATGAGTTTGTGTGTTTTTTTGTGATTTCAGGTATTTTCTGGCTGAAATTGAGGGACCTGAGCAAAAATCTGATTCAGAGGCTGAAAAGGACTGTAGATGCTGTTGGATTCTGACCTCTCTGAACTCGAAGTGGATTTTCTGGAGCTACAGAAACCCAATTGGCGCGCTCTCAACGGCGTTGGAAAGTAGACATCCTGGGCTTTCCAGCAATGTATAATAGTTTATACTTTGTCCGAGATTTGATGGCCCAAACTGGCATTCCAAATCAGCTCAAAACTGCCCGGCGTTAAACGCCGGAACTGGCACAAGAATGGGAGTTAAACGCCCAAACTGGCACAAAAGCTGGCGTTTAACTCCAAGAAAAGTCTCTACATATGAAAGCTTCAATGCTCAGCCCAAGCACACACCAAGTGGGCCCGGAAGTGGATTTTTATGTAATTTACTCATTTCTGTAAACCCTAGGCTACTAGTTCTCTACAAATATGACCTTTTACTATTGTATTTTCATCTTGGTTCTTCTGGTTCCCTCTCTGGGGCCGAAGCCAATGATCACTATTATCACTTATGTATTTTCAATGGTGGAGTTTCTACACACCATAGATTAAGGTGTGGAGCTCTGCTGTACCTCGAGTATTAATGCAATTACTATTGTTCTTCTATTCAATTCAGCTTATTCTTGATCTAAGATATTCATTTGCACCCAAGAACATGATGAATATGATGATTATGTGACACTCATCATCATTCTCACTTATGAATGAGTGCCTGACAACCACTTCTGTTCTACAAGCAAACAAGGCTTGAATGTATATCTCTTGGATCCCTTGATCGGAATCTTCGTGGTATAAGCTAGAATTGATGGCGGCATTCAAGAGAATCCGGAAGGTCTAAACCTTGTCTATGGTATTCTGAGTAGGATTCAATGATTGAATGACTGTGACGAGCTTCAAACTCCTGAAGGCTGGGCGTTAGTGACAGACGCAAAAAAATCAATGGATTCTATTCCAACCTGATTGAGAACCGACAGATGATTAGCTGTGCCGTGACAGGGTGCGTTGAACATTTTCACTGAGAGAACGGGATTGTAGCCACTGACAATGGTGATGCCCAACATACAGCTTTCCATGGAAAGGAGTAAGAAGGATTGGATGAAGACAGTAGGAAAGCAGAGAGACGGAAGGGACAAAGCATCTCCATACGCTTATCTGAAGTTCTCACCAATGAATTACATAAGTATCTCTATCTTTACTTTATGCCTTTTTCGTATATCATCCATAACCATTTGAATCTGCCTGACTAAGATTTACAAGGTGACCATAACTTGCTTCATACCAACAATCTCCGTGGGATCGACCCTTACTCGCGTAAGGTTTATTACTTGGACGACCCAGTGCACTTGCTGGTTAGTTGTGTGAAGTTGTGATAAAGAGTTGAGATTGCAATTGAGTGTACCATGTTGATGGTGCCATTGATGATCACAATTTCGTGCACCAAGTTTTTTGCGCCGTTGCCGGGGATTGTTGAGTTTGGACAACTGACGGTTCATCTTGTTGCTTAGATTAGGTATTTTTCTTCAGAGTTCTTAAGAATGAATTCTAGTGTTTCAAGGTGATGTTCTTATCATCACCAAAGCTGATTGATTCTCATCAATTTAGCTCTTGAATGCAATGTCCTGCTGAAGCTTGGCTAGCCATGTCTAATTCCTTTAAACTAAAGCTTTAGACTAACATTGCATGATTCTTGGAATTCTCATTAAGAATTTTGATATCTTTATTTTCTTTTCCACTTAATTTTCGAAAAATCCAAGAAAAAAATTTACAAAATAAAAAAAACCAAAAATATTCTCATGTTTCTTGTTGAGTCTAGTGTCTCATTTTAAGTTTGGTGTCAATTGCATGTTTCTATTCTTCTTGCATTCATGCATGTGTCTTCATTAATCTTCAAGTTGTTCTTGATGATTTCCTTGTTCTGATCTTTAAATTCTCTTGTCTTGAGTGTTTTGTTGTTTTTCATATGCATTCTCATTTTGTTAGTGTCAATGGTATACAAACTGCTAAGTTTGGTGTCTTGCATGCATTGTTATTTGATTTTAGTTACATTTTTATTATTAGAAATCCAAAAAAATTTTTAATTTGTGTCTTTTCAAGTCAAAAATATAGAGAATTGAAGATTCAGAACATACAGCAGAGGAATTACACAGAAAAAGGCTGGGCGTTAAAAACGCCCAGTGAAGAAGAAAAACTGGCGTTTAAACGCCAGCCAGGATGGCACAAGAGGGAAGATTTTGTTTTTAATTCAATTTTTTTTTCAAGTTTTCAAAATTTTTTCAAAATCAAATCTTTCTTTTCAATCAAATCTTTTCAAAATCAATTTCTTTCCATTTTCAAAAATACTTGCTATCAATTAATGATTTGATTCAACATTTCAAGTATGTTGCCTTTTCTGTTGAGAAAGATTTAATGTTTGAATTATATCTTTTCTTGTTAGCCAAGTCATTAATTTTCAAAATCAAATCTTTTTTAAATTGTTTTTCAAATCATATCTTCTCAATCACATCTTTTTTTAAAAAAACCATAACTTTTAAATCATATCTTTTTAATCACATCTTTTTCAAAATAGTTTTCAATCATATCTTTTTACTTTCTAATTTCAAAATCTTTTTCAAAAATCACTTGATTTCTTTTTCCACTCTTAAGTTTTCGAAAATCAATTAGTATTTTTTCAAAATGTTTTTAAAATCTTTTTATTTTATTTCTTTCCCTCTTCTCACATCCTTCTATTTATGGACTAACACTACTCCTCAATGCACAATTCGAACTCCATCTTTCCTTGATAAGTTTGAATTTTCTACCTCTTCCTTCCATTTTTCTTTTCCTCTGACACCTCAAGGAATCTCTATACTGTGACATAGAGGATTCCATATTTTCTTATTTTCTTCTCTTTCATATGAGCAGGAGCAAAGACAAAAGCATTCTTGTTGAGGCTGATCCTGAACCTGAAAGGACCTTGAGGCGAAAGAGAAGCTAAGGCACAACTCTCTGTAGAGGACCTAACAGAAATCTTCAAACAAGAAGAAGACATGGCAGCCGAAAACAACAACAATGCCAACAATGTAATGAAGGTGCTGGGTGACTTTACTGCACTTACTCCCGACTTCTATGGGAGAAGCATCTCTATCCCTGCCATTGGAGCAAACAACTTTGAGCTTAAGCCTCAATTAGTTTCTCTGATGCAACAGAATTGCAAGTTCCATGGACTTCCATTGGAAGATCCTCATTAGTTTTTAGCTGAATTCTTGCAAATCTGTGACACTGTCAAGACTAATGGGGTTGACCCTGAGGTCTACAGACTTATGCTATTCCCTTTTGCTGTAAGAGACAGAGCTAGGATATGGTTGGACTCACAACCTAAAGAAAGCCTGAACTCTTGGGAAAAGCTACTCAATGCCTTCTTGGCAAAGTTCTTTCCACCTTAAAAATTGAGTAAGCTTAGAGTGGAAGTCCAAACCTTCAGACAGAAGGAAGGTGAATCCCTCTATGAAGCTTGGGAAAGATACAAACAATTGATCAGAAAGTGCCCTTCTGACATGCTTTCTGAATGGAGCATCATAGGTATCTTCTATGATGGTCTGTCTGAACTGTCCAAGATGTCTTTGGATAGCTCTACTGGAGGATCTCTTCATCTGAAGAAGACGCCTGCAGAAGCTCAAGAACTAATTAAAATGGTTGCAAATAACCAATTCATGTACACTTCTGAAAGGAATCTTGTGAGCAATGGGACAAATCAGAAGAAAGGAGTTCTTGAGATTGATACTCTGAATGCCATATTGGCTCAGAACAAAATATTGACTCAACAAGTCAATATGATTTCTCAAAGTCTGTCTGGAATGCAAGCTGCACCAGGCAGTACTAAGGACGCTTCATCTGAAGAAAAAGCTTATGATCCTGAGAATCCTTCAATAGAAGAGGTGAATTACATGGGAGAATCCTATGGAAACACCTATAATCCTTCATGGAGGAATCATCCAAATCTCTCATGGAAGGATCAACAGAGACCTCAACAAGGTTTCAACAATAATAATGGTGGAAGAAATAGGTTTAGCAATGGCAAGCCTTTTCCATCATCTTCTCAGCAACAGACAGAGAATTCTAAGCAGAGCCACTCTGACTTAGCAACCATGGTCTCTGATCTAATCAAAACCACTCAACGTTTCATGATTGAAACAAGGTCCTCCATTAGAAACTTGGAGGCACAAGTGGGACAGCTGAACAAGAAAATTACTGAACTCCCTCCTAGTACTCCTCCAAGCAATACAGAAGAGAATCCAAAAAGAGAATGCAAGGCCATTAACATGACCCACATGGCCGAACTTGGAGAGGAGGAAGAGGCAGTGATCGCCACTGAGGAAGACCTCAATGGATGTCTACTGGCCTCCAATGAGTTCCCTAATGAGGAACCATGGGAATCTGAGGCTCATAATGAGACCATAGAGATTCCATTGGATTTACTTCTGCCATTCATGAGCTTTGATGAATATTCTTCCTCTGAAGAGGATGAAGATGTCACTGAAGAGCAAGTTGCTAAATACCTTGGAGCAATCATGAAGCTAAATGACAAGTTATTTGGTAATGAGACTTGGGAGGATGAACCCCCTTTGCTCACCAAAGAATTGGATGACTTGTCTAGGCAGAAACTACCTCAAAAGAGACAAGATCCTGGGAAGTTCTCAATACCTTGTGCCATAGGCACCATGACCTTCAAGAAGGCCTTGTGTGACCTAGGGTCAAGTGTAAACCTCATGCCTCTCTCTGTAATGGAGAAGCTAGGATCTTTGAGGTACATGAATCCATCATCCTTGGCAACCCTTCCTAGCCACAGCAAAGGCTGTGATTGATGTGGACAGAGGAGAATGATCATTCAAGTGAATGAAGAATCCTTTGTGTTTAAGGCTCAAGGATATCCCTCTGTCACCATGGAGAGGAAGCATAAAGAGCTTCTCTCAAAACAGAGTCAAACAGCCCCCACAGTCAAACTCTAAGTTTGGTGTTGGGAGGCCACAACCAAATTCTAAGTTTGGTGTTGAACCCCCACATTCAAACTCTAAGTTTGGTGTTGGGAGGCCACAACCAAATTCTAAGTTTGGTGTTGAGAGCTTCTCTCAAAACAGAGTCAAACAGAGCCCCCACAGTCAAACTCTAAGTTTGGTGTTGGAGGCCACAACCAAATTCTAAGTTTGGTGTTGAACCCCCACATTCAAACTCTAAGTTGGTGTTGGGAGGCCACAACCAAATTCTAAGTTTGGTGTTGAACCCCACATTCAAACTCTAAGTTGGTGTTGGGAGGTTCCAACATTGCTGAGTAGTGTGAGGCTCCATGAGAGCCCACTGTCAAGCTACTGACAATAAAGCGCTTATTGGAGGCAATCCAATGTTATATTTATCTAATTTTCCTTTGTTATTTTATGTTTTCTGTAGGTTGATGATCATGGGAAGTCACAAAATCAATTGAAAAAGCAAAACAGAATGAAAATAGAAAAAAATAGCACACCTGAGGAAGACCTTCTGGCGTTTAAACGCCAGTAAGGGCAGCAAATGGGCGTTTAACGCCTAGTCACCATTCTGGCGTTTAACGCCAGAAAGGGGCACCATACTGGCGTTAATGCCAGGAAAGGGCAAGAAGCTGCGTTAAACGCCAGAAATGGGCACCAGCCGGCGTTTAACGCCAGAATTGGCATAAAGAGCATTTTTGCTCGCCACTTGGTGTAGGGATGACTTTTCCTTGACACCTCAGGATCTGTGGACTCCACAGGATCCCCACCTACCCCACCACTCTCTCTCTTTTTCACCCATTCACCAATCACCTCAACACCTCTTCCCCAAAAACCCCTCACCTATCAAATCCCATTTTTCTCTTCACCACTCACATCCATCCTTCATAAAAGCCCACCTACCTCACCATTCAAATTCAAACCACTTTCCCTCCCAAACCCACCCTTACATAGCCGAACCTTACCACTCTCTCCACTCCTATATAAACCTATCTTTACCACCTCCTTTTTACACAACCTAAACACTACTTCTCTCCCTTTGGCCAAACCACAAAGCCATCTCCATCTCCTCTATTTCTTCTTCTTCTACTCTCTTCTTTCTTCTTTTGCTCGAGGACGAGAAAACCTTTTAAGTTTGGTGTGGTAAAAGCATTGCTTTCTATTTTTCCATAACCATTTATGGCATCCAAGGCTGGAGAAACCTCTAGAAAGAAGAAAGGGAAGGCAAAAGCTTCCACCTCCGAGTCATGGGAGATGGAGAGATTCATCTCAAGGGTGCATCAAGACCACTTCTATGAAATTGTGGCCATGAAGAAGGTGATCCCCGAGGTCCCTTTCAAACTCAAAAAGAGTGAATACCCGGAGATCCGACATGAGATTCGAAGAAGAGGTTGAGAAGTTCTTACCAACCCCATTCAACAAGTCGGAATCTTAATGGTTCAAGAGTTCTATGCCAATGCATGGATCACCAAGAGCCATGATCAAAGTGTGAACCCGAACCCAAAGAATTGGCTTACAATGGTTCGGGGGAAATGCTTAGATTTTAGTCCGGAAAATGTAAGGTTGGCATTCAACTTGCCCATGATGCAAGGAGATGAATACCCTTACACTAGAAGGGTCAACTTTGATCAAAGGTTGGACCAAGTCCTTATAGACATTTGTGAAGAGGGCGCTCAATGGAAGAGAGATTCAAGAGGGAAGCCGGTTCAACTAAGAAGGCATGACCTCAAGCCCGTGGCTAGGGGATGGTTGGAGTTTATCCAACGCTTAATCATTCCCACTAGCAACCGGTCTGAAGTTACTATAGACCGGGCCATCATGATTCATAGCATCATGATTGGAGAAGAAGTAGAAGTTCATGAGGTTATAGCCCAAGAACTTTATAAGGTGGCGGACAAGTCCTTTACCTTGACAAGGTTAGCCTTTCCTCATCTCATTTGTCACCTCTGTTATTCAGTTGGAATTGACATTGAGGGAGACACCCTCATTGATGAGGACAAGCCCATCACTAAGAAATGGATGGAGCAAACAAGAGATCCCACTCATCATGAAATCCCTGAGATACCTCAAGGGATGCACTTTCCTCCACAAAACTATTGGGAGCAAATCAACACCTCCCTAGGAGAATTGAGTTCTATCATGGGACAACTAAGGGTGGAGCACCAAGAACATTCCATCCTCCTCCATGAAATTAGAGAAGATCAAAGAATCATGAGAGAGGAGCATCAAAGGCAAGGAAGAGACATTGAGGAGCTCAAGCACTCCATAAGATCTTCAAGAGGAAGAACAAGCCGCCATCACTAAGGTGGACCCGTTCTTTAATTTCCTTGTTCTTTATTTTCCTGTTTTTCGAAAATTATGCTTATGTTTATCCATGTTTGTGTCTTATAATCATTAGTGTCTTAGTGTCTATGCCTTAAAGTTATGAATGTCCTATGAATCCATCACCTTTCTTGAATGAAAAATGTTTTTAATTGAAAAAGAGAAGAATTGCATGAATTTTGAATTTTATAAAAGATTAATTATATTGATGTGGTGGCAATACTTTTGTTTTCTGAATGTATGCTTGAACAGTGCATATGTCTTTTGAATTTGTTATTCATGAATGTTGGCTCTTGAAAGAATGATGAAAAAGGAGACATGTTACTGAGGATATGAAAACTCATAAAAATGATTCTTGAAGCAAGAAAAAGCAGTGAATACAAAAAAAAGAGAAAAAAGGGAGAAAAACGAAAAAAAAGAGAGAAAAAGAATAAAGTTGTGATCCAAGGCAAAAAGAGTGTGCTTAAGAACCCTGGACACCTCTAATTGGGATTCTAGCAAAGCTGAGTCACAATCTGAAAAGGTTCACCCAGTTATGTGTCTGTGGCATGTATGTATCCGGTGGTAATACTGGAAGACAGAGTGCTTTGGGCCACGGCCAAGACTCATAAAGTAGCTGTGTTCAAGAATCATCATACTTAACTAGGAGAATCAATAACACTATCTGGATTCTGAGTTCCTATAGAAGCCAATCATTCTGAATTTCAAAGGATAGAGTGAGATGCCAAAACTATTCAGAGGCAAAAAGCTAAAAGCCCCGCTCATCTAATTAATACTGATCTTCATAGATGTTTTTGGAATTCATTGCATATTCTCTTCTTTTTATCTTATTTGATTTTCATTTGCTTGGGGACAAGCAACACTTTAAGTTTGGTGTTGTGATGAGCGGATAATTTATACGCTTTTTGGCATTGTTTTTAGTATGTTTTTAGTATGTTTTAGTTAGTTTTTATTATATTTTTATTAGTTTTTAGTTAAAATTCACTTTTCTGGACTTTACTATGAGTTTGTGTGTTTTTCTGTGATTTCAGGTATTTTCTGGCTGAAATTGAGGGACCTGAGCAAAAATCTGATTCAGAGGCTGAAAAAGACTGTAAATGCTGTTGGATTCTGACCTCCCTGCACTCAAAGTGGATTTTCTGGAGCTACAGAAGCCCAATCGACGCGCTCTCAATGGCGTTGGAAAGTAGACATCCTGGGCTTTTCAGCAATGTTTAATAGTCCATACTTTACCCGAGATTTGATGGCCCAAACTGGCGTTCCAAATCAGCTCAAAAATGCCCGGCGTTAAACGCCAGAACTGGCACAAGAATGGGAGTTAAACGCCCAAACTGGCACAAAAGCTGGTGTTTAACTCCAAGAAAAGTCTCTACACATGAAAGCTTCAATGCTCAGCCCAAGCACACACCAAGTGGGCCCGGAAGTGGATTTTTATGTAATTTACTCATTTCTGTAAACCCTAGGCTACTAGTTCTCTACAAATAGGACCTTTTACTATTGTATTTTCATCTTGGTTCTTCTGGTTCCCTCTCTGGGGCCGAAGCCAATGATCACTATTATCACTTATATATTTTCAATGGTGGAGTTTCTACACACCATAGATTAAGATGTGGAGCTCTGCTGTACCTCGAGTATTAATGCAATTACTATTGTTCTTCTATTCAATTAAGCTTATTCTTGTTCTAAGATATTCATTTGCACCCAAGAACATGATGAATGTGATGATTATGTGACACTCATCATCATTCTCACTTATGAACGAGTGCCTGACAACCACTTCTGTTCTACAAGCAAACAAGGCTTGAATATTTATCTCTTGGATCCCTTGATCGGAATCTTCGTGGTATAAGCTAGAATTGATGGCGGCATTCAAGAGAATCCGAAAGGTCTAAACCTTGTCTGTAGTATTCTGAGTAGGATTCAATGATTGAATGACTGTGACAAGCTTCAAACTCTTGAAGGCTGGGCGTTAGTGACAGACGCAAAAGAATCAATGGATTCTATTCCAACCTGATTGAGAACCGACAAATGATTAGCCGTGCCGTGACAGGATAAGATAAGATAACTAACTTATCTTATCCACAGGAGGCCACATCTCACCATTATAAATACACTGGAGCACCCAGGTATAACTCATACTCTGATTCTACTCAATACCTGCTTAATACCCTTGCTAACTTAAGCATCGGAGTCCCTTGCAGGTACCCCCCACCTTTCGGTGATAAAGGATCATCAGCACTCTCAGTTGCACAAGTCGGACACACCAGCTCCGGCCGCTATACACCTGCCAGACGAGTCGGCTCCGACCAGCACAGAAGATCTCGTCCGAGATCGACCTACAGCTTCAGGTAACCCTCGGAACATTGGCGCCGTTGCCGGGGAACCTGGAAGTCATCCCATTACCATGGCGGACGACCATGACAATGACCACGATTCAGATTTGGAAGATAGAACGCCGCACAAGAACGCGGATGTTATACTAAAATATACTACGGAGCTCAACGGGGACAAAAATTCATCAAATCCAGGAGTGATAGAGGCGCTTCAAGATCGGTTAAAGCAACTTGAGAAAGAAGCCCAACATCAACGTGAAAAAGAAGAAGATCTGCATCGGGAGATAAGGCGACGCCGAGAATTAGAAGATAAACTTCTGAAACTCGAAGCCGATCTCAAAACTAAAGCTACTAAATCCACTCAAGAGGATAGCTCTCGCAAGGATCAAGATCCTTTCACCAGGGAAATCATGAAGACCAAAATCCCAAAGGATTTCAAACTTTCGGATATGACTCTGTATGACGGCACTTCAGACCCCAACCATCATCTCAGCAATTTTAGAAGTAGAATGTACCTCACTGATGCCTCGGATGCAGTTCGCTGCAAGGCCTTTCCCACAACTCTTACTAAGACAGCCATTAGATGGTTCGACAGCCTACCTCCGAAGTCCATCTCATGTTTCAACGACCTGGCCAAAAAGTTCCTGGCTAGATTTTTCATATAAAAGGACAAAGCCAAACACACACCCAACCTACTAGGAATCAAGCAAGGAGATCGGGAGAGTCTTCGTAACTACATGGAAAGATTCAACAAAGCATGCATGGACATACAAAGTCTACCAACAGAAGCTGCCATCATGGGTCTCATAAATGGCCTACGAGAAGGACCATTTAGCCAATCTATATCAAAGAAGTACCCAGCATCCCTAGACGAAGTACAAGAACGGGCGCAGAAGTACATCAACATGGAGGAGAATTCTCGACTTGGGGAAGCCTCGAGGTTCGGTTCTGCCTACCGAGATAAAGAATCCAAGAAAAAGGAAGATCGCTCCGGGGAGAAAATCAAAAAATATCATAACTACACCCCTCTTAGGGTATCCTTGGTAGATGTTTACAAAGAAGTCTACCATACGGAAAAAATACTCCCAGCTCGGCCACTCAAAGGCAAAAGGGAAGGAGGAAATCGGAATGAATACTGTGAGTATCATCGAGTCCGAGGACACTCCACCAACGAATGCTTTGACTTGAAAAGCGTCATAGAGAAATTAGTAAGGGAAGGAAAATTAGATCGGTTCTTGGCCAATCGGGACGAAGAACCAAGAAAAAGAAGAAGGAATGAAGATGTCGGACGGTCTGAACGATCACCCCGCACGCCGGAGAGACACGTCCACGTGATACACGGAGGATTTGCTGGAGGAGGAATCTCCAAATCATCCCGCAAGCGACACCTCAAAGAAGTATACCATGTCGAAGAAAAGAAGGAGGCGCCAGACATCCCAGCAATCACGTATACCAAAGAAGATGCATCCGGAATCATCTCAGGACACGACGACCCCATGGTCATCACAATCATATTGGCAAACGCCAACCTCCACCGTACATTAATTGACCAAGGAAGCTCTGCCGACATCTTATTCAAAACAGACTTCGACAAGCTCAGTTTAGAAAAAAAGAGCTAAGGGCATACCCAAACAGCCTATTCGGACTTGGGGATACCCCAGTACAGCGACTGGAATACGTATCGTTATATACAACCTTCGGAAAGGGGAACCAATCCAGAACACTCAAGATAGACTATATCGTGGTCGACGTAAGCTCAGCCTACAATGCCTTAATAGGTCGGACAACGTTAAATCAACTCGGCACAATAGTTTCAACTCCACATCTATGTATGAAATTCTTAACTGCAGAAGGGATAGCTACAATAAAAGCATATCAAAAGATGGCGCGTCGCTGTTATAACGAAAGTCTAAACCTCCGAGGCGAAGGAGGAGAGTTCCACACAATCGAACTCGGCGAAATTCAAAGACGAGAAGAACTCCGCCCACGACCCGAAGGAGAAATAGAAAGAGTCCAGATCGGAGATACCTCGGATAAAACAACTAATATTGGCACGATCCTGAAAGGAGACGCAAAGGAATCACTAATACGGTTCCTACGAGATAATGTTGATCTCTTTGCATGGAAAGCTGCTGACATGCCAGGCATAGACCCCGAACTAATGAGCCACAAGTTGGCAGTCTACCCGGGATCCCGGCCGGTACAACAAAGATGAAGAAAACTCGGGCCAAAACGGTCTCAGGCTGTAGAAGAACAAGTACAAGCACTACTAGAGGCAGGGTTCATAAGAGAATTTAAATACCCACTATGGCTAGCAAACGTCGTCTTGGTCAGAAAGTCAAATGGAAAGTGGCGAATGTGCACCGACTACACCGACCTCAACAAAGCCTGCCCAAAAGACCCTTATCCACTCCCAAGCATCGACGCTCTAGTAGATGCCTCATTGGGATATAAGTATCTCTCGTTCATGGACGCATACTCAGGGTACAACCAGATCCCAATGTATCCCCCGGATCAAGAAAAAACCTCGTTTCTCACACCGAAAGCAAATTATTGCTACATCATAATGCCTTTCGGCCTTAAGAATGCGAGAGCCACTTATCAAAGGCTAATGAATAAAGTCTTCTCAGACCACATCAGAAAAATCATGGAGGTCTATGTGGATGACATGTTGATAAAGACACAAAGTGAAGAGACATTACTAACCGACTTGGTTCAAGTGTTCGGCACCATACGAAAGCACGGCATGTGACTCAACCCTGCTAAATGCACCTTCACAGTGAAAGCAGGTAAATTCTTGGGCTTTATGCTCACACAAAGAGGAATCGAGGCAAATCCAGATAAATGACAGGCCATACTCAACATGAAAAGCCCAACCTGCGTAAAAAAGGTACAACAACTCAATGGAAGATTGGCGGCCTTGTCCAGATTCCTAGCAGGGTCAGCAATAAGATCCCTCCCCTTCTACGCTACCTTAAGGAAGGGAAAGAACTTTGAGTGGACAACGGAATGTGAACAAGCCTTCCGAGACTTCAACGAATTCTTGGGACAGCCACCTATCCTATCTCGACCACAAGAGGGAGAACCACTCATACTGTACTTCGCAGTAGGAAGTCGGGCAATAGCCTCAGCATTAATTAGAGAAGATGAAGGGGGACAACAACCCGTCTACTTCATTAGTAAAGCACTACAGGGGGTCAGAGCTAAACTACCAGAAAATAGAGAAGTTTGCCTACGGTCTGATACTTACATCCCGATGACTTCGCCCATACTTCCAAGCGCACACCATTAAAGTTCAGACCAACTAGCCCATAAAAGGGATATTGCAGAAAACAGATCTAGCAGGAAGAATCCTACAGTGGGCAATCGAGTTGTCCGAGTTTGACCTCCAATACGAGGCGCGGACTGCCATTAAATCACAATACCTAGCCGACTTCATCGCCGAATTCACAGACACCACGAAAATCTCCATAGAGTGGAAAATATACGTGGACGGTTCCTCGAATAAAACTGGAAGCGGTGTAGGTGTGATAATCCAAAGCAACCAAGGAACCCAACTTGAGCTTTCCCTGAAACTCGGATTTCCGGCCTCAAACAACCAGGCGGAATACGAAGCGTTATTAGCTGGTTTGAAGCTGGCTAGGGAGGTTGGAGCTCAGAAACTCAACATCTATAGTGACTCACAAGTCGTTACCTCACAAATAATGGGAAGCTACCAAGCCAAAGATCCTACTATGAAAAAATATTTGGATAAAACTAAAGAACAGCTCGGACAACTCGGGGAATATAGGATCTGCCACATACCCCGCGAGCAAAATGCCCGAGCTGACGCACTCTCAAAACTAGCCAGCACCAAACCAAGGGGCAACAATAGAAGCCTCATCTAGGAAATACTGTAGAACCCATCAATATCGGAAGAAGAAAAAATCCTAAGCCATAACAGGTCGGGATCAAGGATGGATGACTCCCATAATTAACTACCTCAAAACAGAAGTGCTCCCTACAGATGAAAAGGAGGCAAAGAGGTTGAAAAGGGAGGCACAGTACTACACTATCATAAACAACACCCTGTACAAAAGAGGGATATCAATACCATTGTTAAAATGCGTACCGACCTCTAGCACAAAGGAAGTCCTGGAGGAAGTGCATAGCGGCATTTGTGGTAATCATCTCGGAGCACAAGCTCTCACCAAAAAGGTACTTCGGGTGGGATTCTATTGGCCAACTCTACAAAAAGAAGCTACAGAATTTGTAAGGACATGCCTACCATGTCAGAAGCATGCCAACTTTCACATCGCCCCACCAGAAAAGCTCATCAGCGTGACCTCACCCTGGCCATTTGCAAAATGGGGACTCGACCTTCTCGGACCCTTTCCACAGGAATCGGGACAAGTAAAATTTCTCATAGTAGAAGTAGACTATTTCACAAAATGGATTGAGGCAGAACCCCTAGCCAACGTCACTGCCCAAAGAAGCCAGAAATTCCTATATAGGAACATTATTACTAGGTTTGGGGTACCATACTCCATCACCACAGACAACGACACCCAATTCACAGATGCAGGCTTCAGAAAACTAGTGGCTGACTTAAATATAAAACACCAGTTCACCTCCGTCGAACATCCCCAAGCCAATGGACAAGCCGAAGCGGCCAACAAAGTCATGTTGGCCGGACTGAAACGAAGACTACAAGAAGCAAAGGGGGCTTGGGCCGAGGAACTTCCACAAGTCCTATAGGTGTATCGAACAACCCCCATTCTACCACAAACGAATCACCATTTCGATTAACATACGGAGTGGAGGCAATGATTCCAATAGAGGTCGAAGAAGGATCTCCCCGAGTAGTCCACTACAATGAACAAACCAATTCTGAACTCCAAAGAGAAGAGCTCGACCTACTTCCAGAAATCCAAGAAAGAGCTCGGATCAGAGAAGAAGCACTAAAACGGCGAATGGCTTCCATGTATAATCAAAAGGTAGTGCCAAGAGATTTCACGGAGAATGATCTTATCTTAATCCGAAATGATATTGGAACAACTCGACCCGGAGAAAGAAAGCTGGCAGCTAACTGGAAAGGACCCTACCGAGTCACAGAAGTACTTGAGAAGGGCTACTACAGACTGTCCGAACTCGAGGGACGGGAACTCCCCAGATCATGGCAGGCCTGTAACCTAAGAAGGTACTATAGCTAGTAAAGGTAAAAGATCTCATGATGCACTCTTTTTGCTGAAAAGATTTTTTAACGAGGCGTCAAGATTGAGACTTAAGGGTACGAAAAACTCCCACCTATATATATATATATATATATATATATATATATTTGCACTTCCTTTAAATAAAATACATTTTAGATATTCTATAAATTCCCAAGACGCATTAATCTGAAGCCTTCATCGTCCGATTATAAAGCAACAGATCGACAGAAAGTGAAGAACAGATTCACTGTACGATCTCGATAGGAATGATCGATCGACAAAGGTGAAAACATAATTCACCTAAAAGATCGATCAAACCGGGACAAAAAACCACCATCTACAAATCGGCAAAGATGAACACAGAGTAATGCAAGAAGTTATCGAAAGTGATCCCCAAAAAGAACCTGATGAGGTCTTATGGATTGCTATATAATAACTTAAAAAAGACTGGCCGATACTAAAAAGTCGGACCAAGTCAAACCAAGTTATCAGCAAATCCCTGGAAAGAGGTCTGGCCAACCCTATTAAAGAGGAATTGCTATAACTTAGAAGAGATCGACCTAACGAAGTCGGTCTCCTACAAGACAAGTTGTAAAAATAATCCCTGAAAGAGACCTAACAAAGGTCCAAGAGAGAGGATTACAAAAACAACTTAGAAGAGATCGACCTAACGAAGTCGGTCTCCTACAAGACAAGTTGTAAAAGTAATCCCTGAAAGAGACCTAACAAAGGTCCAAGAAAGAGGATTACAAAAACAACTTAGAAGAGATCGACCTAACAAAGTCGGTCTCCTACAAGACAAGTTGTAAAAGTAATCCCTGAAAGAGACCTAACAAAGGTCCAAGAAAGAGGATTACAAAAACAACTTAGAAGAGATCGACCTAACGAAGTCGGTCTCCTACAAGACAAGTTGTAAAAGTAATTCCTGAAAGAGACCTAACAATGGTCCAAGAAAGAGGATTACAAAAACAATTAGGAAGAGATCGACCTAGCGAAGTCAGTCTTCTACAAAGATAAGTTATAAAAGTAATCCCTTAAAGAGACCTGACAAAGGTCCGGAAAAGAGGATTACAAAAATAACTTAGAAGGGGACCAACATAAAGAAATCGGTTACGAGGCGCTAAAAATACAAACAAAAGCGAGGAAACCGAGAAATAAGTCGAACCCCCCACAGTCACGGCCTCAAAAGGATCCAAGCTACAAATATTAAGTACGAAAGCAATCTAAAGAGGCCAAGCAGCAAGATTCCAACAGATACCATGCTAAAAAGCCCACAATAAAAGCATAGTATGGTAAAGCTTCAAAAGGCCACCGAAATCTACCTCGAAGTGCTACTTTTGTTTTTCAAAGTAAAAAGTTGCCAGGCAGACAAGTAAAAAAGTATTAGCAGTTAAACAAAACAATAAACAGTTCAAAAGCCCACAAATCGGGCTATTTACACAAAATACTCAAATAAAAGGAGGTCAACCAAGATCTGGAGCCTTCCCGGCAGCATCAGTACGGGAAGAAGGAGGGCAAGTCTGAATAGGCACAGCATCTACAGTTCTATCATCCCGGTTCAGAATCTGGTAATCCAGGTCAGACGTGACGGGAGGAACTGAGGAGGTCGACACTTTGACAGAAGGCACTGGGGGAGGGTCAGCATCATCATCATCCTGGTCATCAGGGACAATCTTACCATCCCTCACAACATTGTCAAGACTAACGAGAGTCAAGTCGGCATCGGGAGCAACAATCCGGAACTGCTCCATCAGGTTCTCAGAGGCGGCAGTTACGCTGCCCACAAGGTGACCCTGAAGCTCAGCATAATTAATCCGAGCAGTTTCCAAATCATTCCGGAGATGCATTAACTCCTTATAAGCTGAAACATAGCTATCCTTGTGCTTCAGTGCCATGTCCTCAGCCAACTTCAAAGAAGCAGCCAAAGCAATAGAGCTGGCCTTCTCACCCTCCAGTTCCTTCTCTACCTTCGCCAACTTCACCTCCAACTCATCCTTCAGACCCTTGATCCGATCAAATTCTGATTTGGCCTCCTCCATGAAGGATTTTGTGGCATGAATCGGGATCCCCTGAACAGTTCGGAAAATAGCCGCACCCATATGTGCCATCTTCACACTACTTTTGGTAATAAAATCCAGATGTTGAAGAAGAGACACATCATCCATGGAGAGCCCACCATAGGGGGCAATTTGCTGGTCAACAAACTCGACAGCATCAAAATTCGGGGCATCCAGGTTAAAGGGCTCGGATGTTTTTTGCTTTTTTAAGGGAGGAGCACCAGAAGCAGCGGCAGAAGTCTGTGGAGGATCGACCTGACGAAACCGAGGAGTAGGAATTGCTTTCCTCGGCCCGGGAGAACTCGGCACAGGAGGCTTCACCGAGACCTGAGAAGATCCCTTTCCGGCCACCTTGGTCGAGATGTTCAGAGCAGCAGTTGCCTTCTTTGCCTTTTTAAAGGCCCTCATGGAGTCGTTGTTCTTTGACATCTCTGCAAATACAGAGTCAGCCATAGCAAAGAGTTACAATCACAATAAGAGGAAGAAAAAATTAAGAAACAAGTCAGACAAGTACCCAAAACAGTCCGAACCAAGGACGGGTCATTCAAAAACCTTTTTGTATCAAGATGGGGTGGTGCCCCCCATAGATCCTCAAGAACAACAACAAAGGCACGCTCAACATCATCAAGCATCTCCCAGGTATAGCGGGACACTCTCACATCCCTCTGCCACTCTAGAGGGAAAGAAGGCTCATCATTTTCATCAAGAAAAAAGGGGCGGGCCCCCTCGACAGCACGAACCCTAAAGAAGTAATTCTTGAAGTCCTTAAAGGACTAATCATACATAGCAAAAACTTTATGGCCCTGGGCGGACCTAAAAGAAACCTAGGAAGCTTTCTTTTTTGAAGAACCGCCAGGCTTGGCGGAAACAAACAAATAAAGGAAAAGAGTCTAAGAGGGTGTTACATTTAATTCTCGGCAGAGAAGCTGAAAAATTTTAATAAAATCCCAGGAATTTGGGTGAAGCTGGGATGGGGCAATGTTACACAACCACAATAGGTCGGTCTCGAAAGCAGTAAAAGGAAAAGTAACATTCAACTGACTGAAGAAGTATTCATAAGCATATAAGAAGGGACGCTCTCCCTCAACGGAAGTCAGAAAACAAACTCTCTCGTCAGAATCAGGAGCAACAAGCTCATAATCCTCCTCACGGGCATTGTTACCACAAATCCTATGGCGCTTACTCAGCTCTGTGCAAAACTCAGCATCCACAATAGAAACACACAACAAAACAAGGGAGTCCAGCCAATCGGACATCCCCTCAGGAACTCTGGAAGACATCTCTACAACGTTA
The DNA here is from genome assembly GCF_014773155.1 of Arachis stenosperma. Lineage (NCBI taxonomy): Eukaryota > Viridiplantae > Streptophyta > Magnoliopsida > Fabales > Fabaceae > Arachis > Arachis stenosperma. Next base: position 17,911,932 of record NC_080378.1, read on the forward strand.
TTGCGAGAAGACATGAGGACAACTAATACTACAAGTAAGAAAAGAAGATGGGGTTACTACAAACATCTCGGACAAAGGGAGAAAACAACTCGGTCAATACTTCTCAGGCGATGAAACAAAGAAAAGGAAAACCCCAAGACTCAAACCAAAGTCCTGGGGCATCCTTTGGAGGCAGTAACAAAGCAAGGTTTCCAGAAATCAATCTACAAGCTTACATCCCAGCATGTCTCAAAAAGAAATTCAAAAAACAGCAAACACCTTTCTTCAAGGAGAAACACAAAAAATCGTTACATTCTACCAAACATGCCAAGCAGAGACCATTAAAGATACAACCTTTTTTAAGAACAGACAAAAAGCAAATCTCCAAACAAAGCGAGGAACAGACGCAGATTTTTATCAAGTATCAGGCAGGAAAAAACCATAAGCGACAATAAAACCCTAGAAAGCCTCATCGGAAAAGCCAAAGAGAATGCATAAAGGAAAGATGGGAAAAACATGTCAAGCAAATACAAGACCACGAAAAGATTCAAACTTTCAAACATGCAAAATCAAAGCTTCACCAAAAATTGAAAACGAAGCTACAAGAAAGCCAGTACTAACCTGGAAAGAACAGCAAGCTTCAAAGAAATTGAAGATGGAAGATGAAATCTGGGACCCCCTCTCACAAGCAAAAATGTGAACAAGAGCAATGTCGCAGAAGAGAAAACACGAAAACTACAAAAACTCCAAAAGAAAGCAGAAGCGCAAACGAAAGAACAGAAACAAAGAGAGCAGAGAAAAGAAGTTACGAAAAGGCTAAAGGAGAGAAACTGTTTCTGGGTTTTCAAAATCAAAGTAAAGAGCCAAAGGGAAACGGGGCAATTAATGCTCAAAATAAAGAAGACATTAAACCCTCGCACGTTCCCAAAAAAGCGCCGATATAAAAGCACGCATCTTTAGAAAGAAACGTTCTACATTCAAAGCTGCTACAAAAGGAATCAACAAAATGCCTGAGTTCGGCTTCACCAAAGAAAGACCGAAGTCAAGGACTCGACCTCAAAAAGAAGACCGAACTCAAGCAGGGGCACTGTTCATATCCTGGGTCAAGTTGTCCGACCCGGGATGTTCTACAGACAAAGCGACCGACCTCTTCAGGTCAGGACAATCCGACCTCTTCTCAAAGAGCTCGGCCAAAGTCACGAGAAAGGCCAAACAAAGGGCGCAAATAGAGGAACACGCCCCAGATCCTAAGGCAGCCCAAGCCTACAAGAGAAGGGCGGTTCCCTTGAAGATAAGATGACCTCACTTAAAGATAAGATAAAGATAAGATAAGATAACTAACTTATCTTATTCACAGGAGGCCACATCTCACCATTATAAATACACTGGAGCACCCAGGTATAACTCATACTCTGATTCTACTCAATACCTGCTTAATGCCCTTGCTAACTTAAGCATCGGAGTCCCTTGCAGGTACCCCCCACCCTTTGGTGATAAAGGATCAGCAGCACTCTTAGTTCCACAAGTCGGACACACCAGCTCCGGCCGCTATACACATGCCGGACGAGTCGGCTCCGACCAGCACAGAAAATCTCGTCCGAGATCGACCTAAAGCTTCAGGTAACCTCGGAACAGACCTGCATGCCACAAGCACATGGTTAGGGACAGCTTGATTTAGGCGCTTAGGCCTGGATTTTATTTCCTTGGGCCCTCCTATCCATTGATGCTCAAAGCCTTAGATCCTTTTTACCCTTGCCTTTTGGTTTTAAGGGCTAGTGGCTTTTTCTGCTTGCTTTTTCTTTTTCTTTCTAATTTTTTTCGCCTTTTTTTATTTTTTTCGCAAGCTTTTGCTTTTTCACTGCTTTTTCTTGCTTCAAGAATCAATTTTCATGATTTTTCAGAGTGTCAATAACATTCTCTTTGTTCATCATTCTTTCAAGAGTCAACAATTTTAACATTCATAAACAACAAGATCAAAATTATGCACTGTTCAAGTATTCATTCAGAAAACAAAAAGTATTGTCACCACATCAATATAATTAAACTAAATTCAAGGATAATTTTGAAATTCATGTACTTCTTGTTCTTTTGAATTAGAAACATTTTTCATTTAAGAAAGGTGAAGGATTTATGGAATTATTCATAGTCTTAAGACATAGTTACTCAATACTAATGATCGTGAGGTAGAGACACAAAACATAAACACACATATAGCATAAAAACCGAAAAACAGAAAAAATAAGAACAATGAATGAGTCCACCTTAGTGATGGTGGCGGTTTCTTCTTGAAGAACCAATGATGTCCCTGAGTTCTTCTATGTCTCTTCCTTGCCATTGTTGCTCCTCCCTCATTGCTCTTTGATCTTCTCTAATTTCATAGAGAATGATGGAGTGCTCTTGATGTTCCACTCTTAATTGATCCATATTGTAACTCAAATCTTCTAGAGAAGTGTTGAGTTATTCCCAATAGTTGTTGGGAGGAAAGTGCACCCCTTGAGGCATCTTCGAGATTTCTTGGTGATGAGCTTCCTCATGCGTCTCTTGGGTTCCATGAGTGGGCTCTCTTGTTTGCTCTGTCCTTTTCTTAGTGATGGGCTTGTCCTCCTCAATGGGGATGTCTCATTCTATGATAACTCCAGCTGAGTAACATAGATGGCAAATAAGATGAGGAAAAGCTAGCCTTGCCAAGGTAGAGGGCTTTTCGGCTATTTTGTAGAATTCAAGGGAGATGACTTCATGAACTTCTACTTCCTCTCCAATCATGATGCTATGAATCATGATGGCCCGATCTACAGTAACTTCGGATTGGTTGCTAGTGGGGATGATGGAGCGTTGGATGAACTCCAACCATCCTCTAGCCATAGGCTTGAGGTCCAGTCTTCTTAGTTGAACCGGCTTGCCTTTGGAGCCTCTTTTCCATTGAGCTCCTTCAACACATATGTCCATAAGAACTTGGTCCAACCTTTTATCAAAGTTGACCCTTCTTGTGTAGGGGCGTGCATCTCCTTGCATCATGGGCAAGTTGAATGCCAACCTCACATTTTCCGGACTAAAATCTAAGTATTTTCCCAGAACCATTGTAAGATAGTTCTTTGGATTCGAGTTCATACTTTGATCATGGTTCCTAGTGATCCATGCATTAGCATAGAACTCTTGAACCATTAAGATTCTGACTTGTTGAATGGGGTTGGTCAGAACTTCCCAACTTCTTCTTTAGATCTCATGTCGGATCTCCGGATACTCATTTTTCTTGAGCTTGAAAGGGACCTCAGGGATCACTTTCTTCTTGGCCACAACATCATAGAAGTTGTTCATACCCTGACCGAGCTCCTCCAGCTCGGCAAAATCATAAAAAGTCCGACCTCATCTTAAGGCTCACGCCTAAAGGTCGGACCTCGGACGATAATGCAAGGAAGGCCCATCAGAAGGAACACAGCCCAAAATCTAAAGGCCGAAAAGGCCTAGAAGAGGCGGTTCCACAAAGATAGAGATAAAACTCCCAAAAGATAAGATAAGATAAGAATATCTTATCCAGGGAAGATCACGGCCAACTACTATAAATACACTGGAGCACCCAGGTATGAGACACATTCTACATTCTACACATATCTGCTTGGACCCATGCTAACTTAAGCATCGGAGTGTCATTGCAGGTACAACCACCCGCCGCTCAGCGCATCAAGCTCGGGTCACGGAACCCCCACCTCGGGTCTTGCCAGACGACCGGGCTCCACGTTTCAGGTAACCCTCGGAACATTGGCGCCGTTGCCGGGGACCTGGAAGTCATCCCTTTACCATGGCGGACGACCCTCCCAACAATGACCACGCTACATCAGAACAAGAGGAGGAAGTTGACACCGGAGAACGACCGGACAGCCCTCTATCACCGCGCACCCCAGGAGGAAACAAACAGAATCGCCCAAAGATATCACTCCCAAACAAAGATCCACAAAATCCCGAAAAAGAAAAGAGCTCGGAAATTCTAGAAGCAGTCCGGGCACAACAGAACCGACTGAAACAACTCGAAGAGGACATAAAGAAGCAGAAAGAAACTGAACAAGATCTGAGAAGGGAGGCTCGCAAGCGCAGAGAATTAGAAGAAAAACTACGAAAAATAGAGGCCAACCTGAAAGACCGGACGGAACGCGGCACCACCCCCGAAGGCAACCATGATCCCTTCACGCAAGAGATCATGGAGGAGAAGGTACCGCGAAACTTCAAACCACCCGATATGGATCTCTACGACGGCACCACCGATCCAAGTCACCACCTCAGCAACTTCAGAAGCAGAATGTACCTGGTCGACGCCTCCGACGCGATTCGATGCAAAGCCTTCCCCACCACTCTCACCAAGTCAGCCATGAAGTGGTTCGACAACCTGCCACCAAAATCAATCACCAGCTTCGAAGACCTAACCAAAAAATTCCTAACGAGGTTCTCTATTCAAAAGGACAAGACAAAACATGCCCCCAGTCTACTCGGGGTCAAACAAGGTAACCAAGAAACTCTCCGAGAATACATGGAGCGATTTAACAAAGCCTGCCTGGACATACAACACTTGCCCACTGAAGCAGCTATCATGGGACTGGCAAACGGCCTAAAGGAAGGACCGTTTAGCCAATCCCTATCCAAACGATACCCAACCTCCCTATACGAGGTGCAGGAGCGGGCAGAAAAATATATCAATATGGAGGAAACCTCCCAGCTAAGAGACTCTTCTAGGAAGGAATCAACCTACCCACTCCGAGATCGAGATCGGGAACAGAAGAAGAAAGAAGAACCCAACTCGGACAAGCCACGGAAGCACCACAACTACACCCCCCTCCGAGTCTCCCTGGTAGACATCTACAGAGAAGTATGCCACACCGAAAAGATCCCACCACCCCGACCTCTAAAACACAAGAGAGCGGGGAGAGATCGGTCCGAATACTGTGAATATCACAAACTCTACGGTCATTCTACCAACGACTGCCACGACCTAAAGAATGTTATAGAAAAGCTAGCCAGAGAAGGAAAACTCGACAGGTACATAGCAGAGAAAAGGAGAAGAGACCAAGAAGAGAAGGAGGGGAGATAACGAAGATCGGACCGAACAAACCCCGCGAACCCCTGAAAGGCACGTACACATGATAAACGGAGGTTTTGCAGGCGGAGGAACATCCAGATCCTCGCGAAAAAGACACCTCAAAGAAGTCTATCATGTCCGAGAAGACAGTCCCCTGCCCGAGTTACCCACTATCTCATTTACCCGAGAAGATGCTCAAGGGATAATACCCGGGCACGACGATCCAATGGTGATCACCGTTATTCTAGCAAACGCCAACTTACATCGAACCCTGATTGACCAGGGAAGCTCAGCAGATATCCTGTTCAAAGCGGCCTTCGACAAGCTCGGACTTGAAGAAAAAGAGCTAAAAGCCTATCCCACCGACCTATTTGGGCTAGGGGACACCCCGATCCATCCCTTAGGATACATCTCGCTACACACTACCTTTGGAAGAGGCGAGCAATTTAAAACATTAAGCATCGACTACATTGTAGTCGACGTCACTTCAGCATACAATGCCCTCATTGGGCAACCAACCTTAAACAGACTGGCAGCTATAGTCTCGACCCCACACCTCTGTATGAAGTTCCCTACCACAAAAGGAATCGCTACCCTAAAGGGCGACCAAAAACTAGCACGGCGATGCTACAACGAAAGCCTAAGCCTAAAAGGGAAAGAGATCAACACGATAGAACTCGGACGAGTTCAAGCCCGAGAAGATCTTCGGCCACAACCAGAGGGAGAAACCGAAAAAGTCCAGATTGGGAGCACACCTGAAAAAATAACAAACATAGGGGCAAATCTCGAGGCAGGCCTAAAAGAGGAACTCATAAACCTCTTAAGGGAGAATTCCGACCTCTTCGCCTGGAAAGCCTCCGACATGCCAGGCATAAGCCCCGATCTGATGTGCCATAAGCTATCAGTGTACCCGGGATCCCGACCTGTCCAACAAAGACGCAGGAAGCTCGGGCCCGAACGCATGCAAGCAATAGAAGAACAAGTACAAGCACTATTAGATGCATGGTTCATTAGGGAAGTAAAATACCCCCTATGGCTCGCAAACGTGGTCCTGGTAAAAAAGCCCAATGGAAAATGGAGGATGTGCGGATCTCAACAAAGCCTGCCCCAAAGATCCATATCCGCTACCAAACATCGACGCCTTAGTAGACGCAGCCTCAGGCTATAGATATCTCTCCTTCATGGACGCATACTCGGGATACAACCAAATCCCGATGTATGGACCTGACCAAGAAAAGACCTCGTTCATAACCCCAAGGGCAAACTACTGCTACGTAGTAATGCCCTTCGGGCTGAAGAACGCAGGGGCAACCTACCAGAGGCTAATGAACAAAGTGTTCTCAGAGCACATCGGACTACAACTGGAGGTGTACGTCGACGACATGCTGGTAAAGACACAAGAAGACAGAAACTTGCTGACCGACCTCACCAGTGTCTTCGGTACCCTCAGAAAACACAACATGAGACTTAACCCGACGAAGTGCACCTTCGCCGCAGAAGCCGGAAAGTTCTTAGGCTTCATGCTGACTCAAAGGGGCATCGAAGCAAACCCGGACAAATGCCAAGCAATACTCAATATGAAGAGCCCGACGTGTGTCAAAGAAGTACAACAACTGAATGGAAGGCTGGCCGCCCTATCAAGATTCTTGGCAGGATCAGCAATAAAATCACTACCTCTCTACTCACTCCTAAAGAAAGGGAAACCCTTCTCGTGGACCCCGGAGTGCGAAAAAGCCTTTCAAGAATTCAAGGAATTCCTCGGGCAGCCACCAGTCCTAACCCGACCTTTAAAAGGGGAAGAGCTCGTACTATACCTCTCGGTCGGACATCGAGCAATCGCTTCAGCATTAATACGAGAAAATGACCAAGGACAACACCCCATATACTTTGTAAGCAAGGCACTACAAGGGACCGAATTAAACTATCAGAAAATAGAAAAATTCGCCTACGCCCTAGTGTTCACAGCTCGGAGGCTCCGTCCCTACTTTCAAGCCCACACCATCAAAGTCCGGACAAACCAACCCATGAGACACATCCTACAAAAAACAGACCTGGCAGGACGAATCCTACAATGGGCGGTGGAACTGTCCGAGTTCGACCTCCACTATGAAGCCCAGACTGCCATAAAATCTCAGTATCTAGCCGACTTCATCGCAGAATACACTGAGACCCCTGGAACCCCACTCTCATGGAACCTATATGTCGACGGGTCCTCAAACAAAACTGGAAGCGGAGCCGGGGTTATACTCGAAAGCGACCAAGGAACGCAGATAGAATTATCCCTAAAATTCGAGTTCCAGGCCTCGAACAACCAAGCCGAATACGAGGCCCTACTAGCAGGTCTAAAGCTAGCCGAAGAGGTCGGAGCCCAGAAAATCACGATCTTCAGCGACTCCCAGGTCATCACATCACAAGTGAATGGAAGCTACCAGGCCAAAGACCCAACTATGAAAAAATACCTGGACCAAACACAGGCACAATTACGCCACTTTCCAGAGATACAGATCCAGCACATACCTCGGGAACAAAACGCCTAGGCAGACGCGCTCTCAAAGCTTGCCAGCACCAAGCCCGGAGGCAACAACAGAAGTCTCCTCCAGGAAACCTTACAATCTCCCTCCGTGGCAAGAGAGGAAGAAACGCTAAATATATCCGACCAAAAGCAAGGATGGATGACCCCTATACTCAGCTACCTGAAGTCGGGAACTCTCCCCGCCGAAAGAAAAGAAGCTAAAAGACTCACGAAAGACGCCCAGAATTATACACTAATTCACGACGTATTATACAGAAGAGGATTCGCAAACCCCCTCCTTAGGTGCGTCCCGACCTCAGAAACAAAGGGCGTCCTCGAAGAAATCCACGGAGGCATGTGTGGGAACCATCTCGGAGCTCGGGCATTATCCAAAAAAGTAGTCCGAGCCGGATTCTACTAGCCGACCTTGCAAAGAGACGCAACGGAATTTGTGAAAATATGCCCCCCCTGCCAAAAACACGCCAATTTTCACAAGGCACCACCCGAAGACCTTATCAGCATCACCGCACCATGGCCCTTCGCAAAATGGGGACTTGACCTACTCGGCCCGTTTCCCCAAGGACCGGGGCAAGTCAAATACCTCATAGTAGGGGTCGACTACTTCACAAAGTGGATCGAAGCTGAACCCTTAGCCACCATTACGGCTCTGAAAAGTCGCAAATTCCTATACAAAAATATTGTCACAAGGTTCGGAGTCCCCTACTCCATCACAACAGACAATGGAACACAGTTCACGGACACAAGTTTTCAGAACTTGGTGGCCGAACTAAAAATCAAACAGCAATTCACCTCAGTCGAGCACCCACAAGCCAATGGACAAGCAGAGGCTGCAAATAAAGTCATCTTGGCCGGGTTAAAACGGAGACTCCAAGAGGCCAAAGGGGCATGGGCCGAAGAGCTCCCCCAGGTGCTATGGGCATATCGGACAACTCCGCACTCTACAACGGGAGAATCGCCATTTCGACTAGCTTACGGGATGGAGGCAATGATTCCTATCGAAATAGATGAAGGGTCACCCAGAGTCATCTTCTACAACGAAGAAGGTAACCCGCAGGCACAAAAGGAAGAACTCGACTTCCTCCCCGAGGTCCGAGAAAGAGCCCGGATCCGAGAAGAAGCCTTAAAACGGCGAACGGCCCTCAGATACAATCAGAAAGTAATAAAACGAAGCTTTTCCACTCACGATCTAATTCTAATCCGAAATGACATCGGAACACAAAAGTCGGGAGAAGGAAAGCTGGCTGCAAATTGGAAAGGACCCTACAAAGTAACAAAAGTCTTAGGAACAGGCTATTACAAGATATCCGACCTAGAAGGCAATGAGCTGCCCAGAGCCTGGCACGCCTGTAATCTAAGACGGTACTACAGCTAGGAAAATTTGACCCGAGGTGTACTCTTTTTCCCTACAAGGGTTTTTTAATGAGACACCCGGTCAAGTAAGGCACCCGACCTAGTCAAGGGTAAACACTCTGTAAATATTCTTTCTTTTTTTTTAATACTAATCAAATTTCTCTATTTTCTTTTCTTCTTCCTCATGAGGAAACAAAATCCTAGAAAGTACCCCGCCAAGGCGCATTAATTTATGCTCGGCAAAACGCAAAAAATCATTTGCCAAGAAACCACACAAGGTCGGCAAAGATAAAGCGACGAGGTTCAAATTAATGTGAGAAGTTATAAAGTAACTCTGAAAAGGCTCAAAAAGCCAAATAAAAAGAGATTACAAAAATAACTTAAAGGGCCGACCGACAACAAGGTCGGACCCAACAAAGGAGGTACTCGAAACGTCCGAGGTCCGAGGAAAAAGCCCGGATCAAAAGGAAGAAGCCTTAAAACGGCGAAAACAAGGATTTCGAAAACGCTTACTAAAAAGTTGCTTTACAAAAACAACTAAAAAGTACAAGCGAAAGAACGAAATCGAAGGAAGTTTCGAAAACGCTTACTAAAAAGTTGCTTTACAAAAATAACTAAAAAGTACAAAGCGAAAGAACGAAACCAAAGGCAAAAGTTCCAAGCGCTAGCTAAAAAGTTGTTATCCAAAAACAACTAAAAAGCATAAAAGCGAAACAAAAAGCCAAAACACGAACAAAAACACCGCATAAATAAGCTAAAAAGTTACTACAAGTAGCTAATAAGCAAAAAGGTGTCCAAAGCGTTCACAGAAACCATCCAAAAACAAAAGAGCCCACAAGTCGGGCAAAACACCAAAAATAAAAGATTACAGAGGATCAAGGCCCTTTCCGGACTCCACATCAACAGCAGGCTGCGGAGGAAACATAGATATCGGGACTGCATCGACGGCAACGTCATCCCGGTTTGAAACCTCCACGCCAGATCCATTCCCGACCAAAGGTGAAGTCGGGTTCTCAACTGGAACACTGGGATCGGACATCGGAACCTCATCCTCGGTAGGAGCAGGAACAATCTTTCCCTCCACAACAACGTTATCCGTACTGAATAAGCTCAGATCCAGGTCGGGAGCAAGAACCCGGACCTGATCCCTCAAATTCACAAACATAGCATCCATACCCTTGGCTACATGACCTTCCAGCTCGTAAAAATCATCCCGAGCAGATTGCAACTTCTCCTTTGTCTCCACAAGCTCGGCATACAGCTTAGTATAATTCTCTGTAGCCACCTTCGCCATCTCCTCAGATGTCTTCGCTGACGCCACAGCCGCGGTAGCTTTAGCTTTCTCTTTCTCCAAAGACGCCTCCAGCTCAGTAATCCTGGCAGCCTTCAGTTGACTAATCCTCTCAAACTCAGACTGAGCCTTCTCAAGTCGGGAGCTGGTCGCACCAATAGGGGATTTCTTGAACTCCCGGGCAATAGCGGCATGAAGACTAGCCATCCGGACACAGCTCCGCGCCATATACTGAAAATGATGCTCCATAGACACATCATCAGTAGAAATAAAGGTCTGAGGGAGAATATGCTGCTCAACCCAACCAAGAGCATCAAAATCCTTATCATTGAAACCGGCAGGCTCTTGAGAGGTCCTCTGCTTCTTGGGAGGAGGACCCGAGAACGGAGGAGGAGAAGAGGTAGCAGGCCCAGAGGTCGGAGGATCCTGACTTATAGCTCGGAATTGGGGAGTCGGAATAGTCTTCGACCGAGTCTGAACACCCACAGTAGTCTTCTGCGGAGAAGATCGGGCGGAAGCCTCCCCGGCCTCGATATTCCGAGCAGCCACAGACTTCTTCGTCCGGCGAAGGAACTTCATAGAATCCGCCTGAGAAGACATCTCTGCAAGAAATAAAGAAGAAAAGGATTACCACAACAGAAATTCCACCAAAAACAAGCAAAACCAAAAAACTAAAAAGATGAATCTCGGAAGAGGTCGGGAGCTACCTAACTCGGAACGGAGAAGGCTTGGATCTCCCAACATTTTCTTCGTGTCCAAGTGAGGTGCCCGACCCCATAAACTGCTCACCACACCCACAAAAGCCTGCTCCACCTCATCTAGACTCTCAAAGGTATACTTAGCAGACACTATATTCTCCTGCCAACAAAGAGGAAAAGAAGGCTCCCCACTCTCATCTAGAAAGAAAGGTCGGACGTCTCCAGCAGCCCGGACCTTGAAATAAAAGTTCTTAAAATCGTGAAAAGACTCATCATACAGGGTACAAAACTTCCTCCCCTGGTTAGCCCTAAAGGAGACCCAAGATACCTTCCCTCCACCCGAACCCGGCTTCGTCAACACAAACAAATAGAAAAAAAGGGAAATAGAGGGAGAGACACCCAGAAACTGACACAAAAGTTGAAACAGCTTTAAAAATACCCAAGAATTTGGATGGAGCTGCGTAGGGGCAAGGTTACAATACCACAACACCTCGGACTCCAGGTCGGTAAAAGGAAGTCTGACACTCAGCTTAGAGAAAAAACAATCATAAGCGTAAAAGAAGAGCTTCTCGGAACTATCTAAAGGCGGGAAGCAAACTCTCTCCTCGGAATCCGGGGCTACTAATTCATAATCCCTCTCAGACTCTCTATCTTCACATATGCTACATTGCCTACGAAACCTAGCTAAATACTCAGAATCTACCACAGAAGGGACTCTTAGAGGAACAGGATCTACCCAACCAAGACCACTCGGAATCTTGGTCGACATCGCTTGAAGAACCTTTCGAGACATAAAAATCTTGCCTACAAAGAAAAATACAAACAGCAAGCAAAAATCATAAAGCAGACGGCGAAAACCCATTCAGCAAAACAAGAAACAAAGATCTTTTAGAAAGAAAATGCAGCAACCCGAAACGAAATACCAGAGAAAAGAGCCCCCCATACAAACAAACAAAGTGATGGCGGCGCCTCTTTTCGGGGTAACCCAGGCATAGAGAAAAAGAAACAAACAAAGAGCCACACAAAAGAAACAGAAGCATATGTGCACAAGAAAAGAGATGGGAAAAAACCTGGAAGAAAGCGAGGACGACGAGCTCCAAGACAAGGAGAACGGAACGGCGGCGCAGAGGAAACCCCGGAAAAGCACGCGGAAAAATTCGGAGAAGAAGAGCAAAGAGAAAAGCGATGCTCGAAAAAGGAAATGGCGAAACTTAAAAAACAAAGAAGGGAACAGAATAAACGAAAGGAAGGGAGCAAATAAATAATACCGTCACAGAGCCCGAACGGAAATCGAGGAGAAACGGTAAAATGCAATAAATGCAGGAACGGTCATTTTGAATTTTGAAAAGACTACTATGCCCGAGCTCGACCTCCCAAAAAAGGACGAACTCGGGCAGGGGCACTGTTCATACCCTGACCGAGCTCCTCCAGCTCGGCAAAATCATAAAAGGTCCGACCTCATCTTAAGGCTCACGCCTAAAGGTCGGACCTCGGACGATAATGCAAGGAAGGCCCATCAGAAGGAACACAGCCCAAAATCTAAAGGCCGAAAAGGCCTAGAAGAGGCGGTTCCACAAAGATAGAGATAAAACTCCCAAAAGATAAGATAAGATAAGAATATCTTATCCAGGGAAGATCACGGCCAACTACTATAAATACACTGGAGCACCCAGGTATGAGACACATTCTACATTCTACACATATCTGCTTAGACCCATGCTAACTTAAGCATCGGAGTGTCATTGCAGGTACAACCACCCGCCGCTCAGCGCATCAAGCTCGGGTCACGGAACCCCCACCTCGGGTCTTGCCAGACGACCGGGCTCCACGTTTCAGGTAACCCTCGGAACAGAAGTGGTCTTGATGGGCTTTGGAGATGAATCTCTCCATCTCCCATGACTCGGAGGTGGAAGCTTTTGTCTTCCCTTTCCCTTTTCTAGAGGTTTCTCCGATCTTAGGTGCCATAGGTAGTTATGGAAAAACAAAAAGCTATGCTTTTTACCACACCAAACTTAGAATATTGCTCGCCCTCGAGCAAAAAAAGAAAGAAAAGAAGAAGAGGAAGAGAAACTATGGAGGAGAGGGGGGGAAGGTGTATTCGGCCAAGGTGTAGAAGAGGGGGTTGTGTTGTGTGCAAATGAAGAAGGATGGAGGGGTTTATATAGTGAGAGGAGAGGGAGCAGGTTCGGCTATTTAGGGTAGGAAAGAAATTTTGAATTTTGAAGGTAGGTGGGGTTTATGGGAAAGAGTGGATGGATGTGAGTGGTGAAGGGGGGTAATTGGAAAGAGAGATTGAGGTGATTGGTGAAGGGTTTTTGGGGAAGAGTGTTTATGGGGAAGAAAGTTTATGGGGAAGAGAGGATGAATGTGAAGAAGAGGAGAGATGGTGAGTTGAGGTAGGTGGGGATCCTGTGGGGTCCACAGATCTTGAGGTGTCAAGGATTTACATCCCTGCACCAATTAGGCATGTAAAACGCCTTTGCATACAATTCTGGCATTTAAACGCCGAAGTGATGCTTATTTTGGGCGTTCAACGCCCAATTGCAGCATGTTTCTGGCGTTGAACACCAGTTCCATGCTTGTTTCTGGTGTTCAGCGCCAGCTTTCCTCAGGGTATATTCTTGGCGTTTAAATGCCAGGATGCAACTTGTTTCTGGCGTTCAATGCCAGATCCATTCTCTGTTCTGGCGTTGAATGCCAGCTAGATGCTCCTTACTGGCATTTAAATGCCATTAAGTCCTTCCTCCAGGGTGTGATTTTTCTTCTGCTGTTTTTGATTCTATTTTTAATTTTAGTATTTTTTCGTGACTCTACATGATCATGAACCTAATAAAATATTAAAGAACAATAAAAGAAAAATAAAATTAGATAAATAAAAATTGGGTTGCCTCTCAATAAGCGCTTTTTTAATGTCAATAGCTTGACAGTGGGCTCTCATGGAGCCACACAGGTGATCAGGTCAATGTTGTAGACTCCCAACATCAAACTTAGAGTCTGGATGTGGGGATTCAACACCAAACTTAGAGTTTGGCTGTGGCCTCCCAATACCAAACTTAGAGCTTGATTGTGGGGGCTTTGTTTGACTCTATACTGAGAGAAGCTTTTCATGCTTCCTCTCCATGTATACAGAAGAACACCCTTGAGTCTTAAACACAAGGTAGTCCCCATTCAATTGAAGGACTAATTCTCCTTTGTTAACATCTATCACAGCTCCTGCTGTGGCTAGGAAAGGTCTTCCAAGGATTATGCATTCATCCTCTTCCTTCCTAGTGTCTAAGATTATGAAATCAGCAGGGATGTAATGGCCTTCAACCTTTACTAACACATCCTCTACCAATCCATAAGCTTGTCTTACTGACTTGTCTGCCAATTGTAATGAAAATATGGCAAGTTGTACCTCAATGATCCCCAGCTTCTCCATTACAGAGAGTGGCATAAGATTTATGCCTGACCCTAGGTCACACAGAGCCTTTTTAAAGGTCATGGTGCCTATGGTGCAGGGTATTAAGAATTTGCCAGGATCTTGTCTCTTTTGAGGTAAAATTTGTTGAACCCATGTATCTAGTTCACTAATGAGCAAGGGAGGTTCACCTTCCCAAGTCTCATTACCAAACAACTTGGCATTTAGCTTCATGATGGCTCCTAGATATTGAGCAACTTGCTCTCCAGTATATCTTCATCCTCTTCAGAGGAAGAATAGTTCTCAAAGCTCATGAATGGCAGAAGGAGGTTTAGCAGAATCTCTATGGTCTCTATATGAGTCTCAGATTCCTTTGGGTCCTCAATAGAGAACTCCTTCTTGCTTGAGAGACGTCCCATGAGGTCTTCCTCATTGGGATTCACGTCCTCTCCTTCCTCTCTAGGTTCAGCCATGTTGATTATATCAATGGCCTTGCACTCTCTTTTTGGATTCTCTTTAGTATTATTTGGGAGAGTACTAGGAGGAGTTTCAGTGACTTTCTTACTCAACTGGCCCACTTGTGCCTCTAGATTTCTAATGGAGGACCTTGTGTCACTCATGAAACTTAAAGTGGCCTTAGACAGATCAGAGACTATATTTGCTAAGTTAGAGGTATTTTGCTCAGAATTTTCTGTCTGTTGCTGAGAAGATGATGGAAAAGGCTTGCCATTGCTAAACCTGTTTCTTCCACTATTATTAAAGCCTTGTTGAGGCTTTTGTTGATCCTTCCATGAGAAATTTGGATGATTTCGCCATCAAGAATTATAGGTGTTTCCATAAGGTTCACCCATGTAATTTACCTCTGCCATTGTAGGATTTTCAGGATCATAAGCTTCTTCTTCAGAAGATGACTCTTTAGTACTGTTGGATGCATTTTGCCATCCATTCAGACTTTGAGAAATCATGTTGACTTGCTGAGTTAACATTTTGTTCTAAGCCAATATGGCATTTAGAGCATCAATTTCAAGAACTTCCTTCCTCTGAGGCATCTCATTATTCACGGAATTCCTCTCAGAAGTGTACATGAATTGGTTATTTGCAACCATTTCAATAAGTTCCTGAGCTTCTGCAAGCGTTTTCTTTAGGTGAATGGATCCACATGCAGAATGGTCCAGTGACATCTTAGAGAACTCAGACAGACCATAATAGAATATATCTATCATAGTCCATTCTAAAAACATGTCAGAATGACACTTTTTGGTCATCTGCTTGTATCTTTCCCAAGCTTCATAGATGGACTCACCATCTTTTTGCTTGAAGGTCTGAACATCCACTCTAAGCTTGCTCAGCTTTTAAGGAGGAAAGAACTTAACCAAGAAGGCTGTGACCAGCTTATCCCAAGAGTCCAGGCTATCTTTAGGTTGTGAGTCCAACCATGTTCTAGCTCTGTCTCTTACAGCAAAAGGGAAAAGCATGAGCCTGTAGACTTCAGGATCTACTCCATTAGTCTTAACAGTCTCACAGATCTGTAAGAACTCAGTTAAAAACTGGTAGGGATCTTCTGATGGAAGTCCATGAAACTTGCAGTTTTGTTGCATTAGGGCAACTAATTGAGGTTTCAGCTCAAAATTATTTGCTCAAATGGCAGGAATTTGAGATGCTTCTTCCATCAAACTTGGAAGTAGGTGTAGTATAATCACCAAGCATCCTCCTTGCATTATTGTTGTTGGGTTCGGCTGCCATATCCTTTTCTTGTTTGAAAATTTCAGTAAGGTTGTCTCTGGATTGTTGTAATTTAGCTTCTCTTAGTTTCCTCTTTAGAGTCCTTTCAGGTTCAGGATCAGCTTTAACAAGAATGCCTTTTTCCTTATTCCTGCTCATATGAGAAAGAAGAGAACAGAAAAGGAAGAGAAATCCTCTATGTCACAGTATATAGTTTCCTTTATGTCAGTAGAAGAAGAAAGGGAATAAGAGTGAAGAAGAATGAATAATCCAAACACAAGGGTGAGGATAGGGGCAGAGATAGGAGATGAAGAGAAGTGTTAGTAAATGAATAAATAAATAGAATAGGATGAGAGACAGAAGTTTTCAAAAATAATTTTGAAAGGGAGTTAATGATTTTCGAAGATTAAGATAAGAAATAAAATTAAAATTAAAATTTAAAACAATTAATTAATTAAAAATAATTTTTGAAAAAGAGGGAAGTATTTTCGAAAACTAGAGAGAGGAAAAAGTTGTTAGGTGGTTTTGAAAAAGATAAAAAATAAACAACAGTTAATTGGTTAGTTTGAAAAAGATTTGAAAATCAAATTTGAAAAGACAAGAAGATAAGAAGATATTTTGAAATCAAATTTTTGAAAAAGATAAATTTTGAAAAAGATATGATTAAAAAGATATGGTTGGAAAAGATTTAAATTTTAAAATTAAAATTAATTACTTGACTAACAAAAAACTTAAAAGATATGATTCTCGAATTTAAAGATTGAACCTTTCTTAACAAGAAAGTAACAAACTTCAAATTTTTGAATCAATCACATTACTTGTTAGTTAAGTTTCGAAATTTTGAATGTAATTAAGAAAAACATTTTGAAAAATATTTTAAAAATTTTCAAAAATTAATAAGAAAAATGAAAAAGATTTTATTTTTGAAATAGTTTTGAAAAGATAAGATTTTTAAAATTGAAAATTTGACTTGACTTACAAGAAACAACTAATTTTAAAAATTTTTGACTAAGTCAACTCAAATTCTCAAAATTTTGAGAGAAATAAGGAAAAATATTTTTTTTTGAATTTTTAATGATGAGAGAGAAAAACACGAATATGACCCAAAACATGGAGATTTTAGATCAAAACACATGATGCATGCAAGAACACTATGAATGTCAAGATGAACACCAAGAACACTTTGAAGATCATGATGAACATCAAGAACATATTTTTGAAAAATTTTTTATGCAAAGAAAATATGCAAGATACCAAACATAGAAATCTTTCATGTTTAGACACTATGAATACAAAAATACACATGAAAAACATCATACAACACAAAACAAGAAAATTTAAAGATCAAATAAAAAGACTTACCAAGAACAACTTGAAGATCATGAAGAACTCTATGAATGCATGAATTTTCGAAAAATGCAAGAACAAGATGAATATGCAATTGACACCAAACTTAAAACATGACACTAGACTTAAACAAGAAACACAAAATATTTTTGGTTTTTATGATTTTATGAATTTTTTTGTATTTGTTTTGTTTTTTTTTTTCGAAAACATATAGGAGAAAGGAAGTAATGAATTCAAAGTTCTCAATTAAAATTCCAGGAATCATACCAGGTTAGTCTAAAGCTTGATGGCCAGCCAAGCTTCAGCATACCATTTTGAAACTCTATAATTCATTCTTAAAAACTCTGAAGGATTTTTCGAAAACAGAGGGAGAAAAAATTTTTTTTGAAAGATTTTTGAAAAAAAAATTTTGAAAATAACTGAAAAGAAAATTACCTAATTTGAGCAACAAGATGAACCGTCAGTTGTCCAAACTCAAACAATCCCCGGCAACGGCGCCAAAAACTTAGTGGACGAAATTGTGATTCATACTTAAATTGTTGTTCGAAATTGATTCCCCGGTAATGGCCCCAAAAACTTGGTACTCAATACTATGGTCTAAACATAATTTCACAACTTCGCTCAACTAACCAGCAAGTGCACTGGGTCGTCCAAGTAATAAACCTTACGTGAGTAAGGGTCGATCCCACGGAGATTGTTGGTATGAAGCAAGATATGGTCATCTTGTAAATCTCAGTCAGGCGGATAATAAATGGTTATGGAGTTTTCGAATAATAATAATAAATAAACAGAAAATAAAGATAAAAATACTTATGTAGATCATCGATGGGAATTTCAGATAGGCGTATGAAGATGCTGTGCTCCTTCTGAATCTCTGCCTTCCTACTACCTTCATCAAATCCTTCTTACTCCTTTCCATGGTAAGCTGTATGTAGGGCATCACCGTTGTCAATGGCTACACCCCATCCTCTCAGTGAAAAAGGTCCAAATGCTCTGTCACGGCACGGCTAATCATCTGTCAGTTCTCGATCATGTTGGAATAGAATCCCTTGATTCTTTTGCGTTTGTCATCACGCCCAACAATTGCGAGTTTGAAGCTCGTCACAGTCATTCAATCCCGGAATCCTACTCGGAATACCACAGACAATGTTTAGACTTTCTGGATTCTCATGAATGCCGCCATCAATTCTAGCTTATACCACGAAGACTCTGATCTCATGGAATGGAAGGCTCAGATGTCAGGCAAGGGCAACCATGCGTCGTGCATCAGGAATCCAAGAGATACACACTCTAGCTTTCGCTTGTAGAACGGAAGTGGTTGTCAGGCACGCGTTCATAGGGATGGATGATGATGAGTGTCACGGATCATCACATCCATCAGGTTGAAGTACGAGTAGTATCTTAGAACAGAAATAAGATTGAATTTGAATAAAAGATAGTAGTAATAGCATTAAAACTCGAGGTACAGCATAGCTCCACACCCTTAATCTATGGTGTGTAGAAACTCCACCGTTGAAAATACATAAGTGATGAAGGTTCAGGCATGGCCGAATGGCCAGCCCCCAAAACGTGATCACAGGATCAAAAATACAATTCCAGATCCAGGATGTCTAATACAATAATAAAATGTCCTATTTATACTAGACTAGCTACTAGGGTTTACAAAAGTAAGTAATTGATGCAGAAATCCACTTCCGGGGCCCACTTGGTGTGTGCTTGGGCTGAGCTTGAGCTTTACACGTGCAGAGACTTCTTTTGGAGTTGAACGCCAAGTTGTAACGTGTTTTTCGCGTTCAACTCTGGTTCGTGACGTGTTTCTGGTGTTTGACTCCAGAATACAGCATAGAACTGGCTTTGAGCACCAATTTGCGTCGTCTAATCCCAAATAAAGTATGGACTATTATATATTGCTGGAAAGCTCTGGATATCTACTTTCCAACGTCATTGAGAGCGCGCCATTTGGAGTTCTGTAGCTCCAGAAAATCCATTTCGAATGGAGGGAGGTCAGAATCCAACAGCATTAGCAGTCCTTTGTCAGCCTCCTTATCAGAGTTTTGCTCAGGTCCCTCAATTTCAGCCAGAAATTACCTGAAATCACAGAAAAACGCAAAAACTCATAGTAAAATCCAGAAATGTGAATTTAGCATAAAAACTAATGAAAACATCCCTAAAAGTGGCTAGATTATACTAAAAATATCTAAAAACAATGCCAAAAAGCGTATAAATTATTCGCTCATCAGCTTACCCAGAGGCTATCAGAAATGGGATAAATAATCCCAGCCTCTAGTAATTTAGTGACCTCCTTCTGCACCACCTCCTTCATGGCTGGATTCAGCCGCCTCTGTGGTTGAACCACTAGCTTAGCGTCACTCTCCAATAGGATCTTGTGCATGCATCTGGCTGGGCTAATGCCCTTAAGATCACTGATGGACCACCCAAGAGCTGTCTTGTGTGTTCTTAGCATTTGAATTAGTGCTTCCTCTTCTTGTGGCTCTAAGGTAGAGCTTATGGTTACAGGAAAGGTATCACCTTCTCCCAGAAATGCATATTTTAGGAATGTGGGTAATAGTTTGAGCTCAGTTTTGGGAGATTTCTCCTCTTCCTGAGGGATTTTCAGAGGTTCTATTATTTTCTCTGGTTCCTCCAGATCAGGCTGAGCATCTTTAAAGATATCTTCTAGCTATGATTTGAGACTCTCAGTCATATTGACCTTTTTTTACCAGAGAGTCAATAATATCAATGCTCATGCAGTCATTTTGGGTGTCTGGATGCTGCATAGCTTTAACAACATTCAACTTAAACTCGTCCTCATTGACTCTCAGGGTCACTTCCCCTTTTTGGACGTCAATGAGGGTTCATCCAGTTGCTAGGAAAGGTCTTCCTAGAATGAGAGTTGCACTCTTGTGCTCCTCCATTTCCAGCACCACAAAGTCAGTGGGAAAGGCAAATGGCCCAACCTTGACAATCATGTCTTCAATCACGCCTGATGGGTATTTAATGGAGCCATCAGCAAGTTGAAGACATATCCGGGTTGGTTTGACTTCTTCAGTCAAACCAAGCTTTCTGATAGTAGATGCAGGTGTTAGGTTGATACTTGCCCCAATATCACATAAAGCTTGCTTGGTACAAGTACCCTCTAATGTGCATGGTATCGTAAAGCTTCCAGGATCTTTAAGCTTCTCAGGTAAGCTTTTCAGAATGACTGCACTGCATTCTTCAGTGAGGTAAACTTTTTCAGTTTCCCTCCAATCCTTCTTATGACTTAAGATCTCTTTCATGAACTTAGCATAAGAGGGTATTTGCTCAAGTGCCTCTGCAAACGGAATCTTTATTTCAAGAGTCTTGAGATAATCTGCAAAGCGGGAAAATTGCTTATCCTGTTCTGCTTGACGGAGTTTTTGAGGATAAGGCATTTTGGCTTTGTATTCCTCAACCTTAGTAGTTGTAGGTTTATTGCCTACAGATGTGGGTTGAAAAGCCTTTTTAGAGGGGCTGCTATCATCACTTGTATGTGTCTGATCTCCCACTGGCGTTTGAATGCCAGGGGTGGAAGCTGGAGTAGCGTTAGACGCCAACTCCTTACCTGTTTCTGGCGTCTGAATGCCAGAACTGTGCTTCTTTTAGGCGTTCAACGCCAATTCCTTGCCTGTTTTTGGCGTTGAACGCCAGGACTGAGCATAGATTGGGCGTTCAACACCAGCTTTCCACCCCTTTTCTAGCGTTTGAGCGCCAGAAATTTTCCTCTCTGGGCTCTGACTGTCCTCAGAGGGATTTTGGATAGCAGTTTGTTCATTTCTTGGCTTCCTGCTGCCTTGAAGTGAGGCATTTAATATTTTCCCACTTCTTAATTGAACTGCTTGGTGATGAGCGGATAATTTATACGCTTTTTGGCATTGTTTTTAGGTAGTTTTTAGTAAGTTCAAGCTACTTTTAAGGATGTTTTCATTAGTTTTTATGTTAAATTCATATTTCTGAACTTTACTATGAGTTTGTGTATTTTTCTGTGAATTCAGGTAATTTCTGGCTGAAATTGAAGGACCTGAGCAAAACTCTGATAAGGAGGCTGACAAAGGACTGCTGATGCTGTTGGAATCTGACCTCCCTGCACTCGAAATGGATTTTCTGGAGATACAGAACTCCAAATGGCGCGATCTCAACGGCGTTGGAAAGTAGACATTCAGAGCTTTCCAGAAATATATAATAGTTCATACTTTATTCGGAAATTGACAACGTAAACTGGTGCTCAACGCCAGTTTTATGTTGCTGTCCGGAGTAAAACGCCAGAAACACGTCACAACTCGGAGTTGAACGCCCGAAACATGTTACAACTTGGCGTTCAACTCCAAAAGAAGCCTCAGCTCGTGGATAGATCAAGCTCAGCTCAAACACATACCAAGTGGGCCCCGGAAGTGGATTTATGCATCAATTACTTACTCATGTAAACCCTAGTAGCTAGTCTAGTATAAATAGGATAATTTACTATTGTATTAGACATCTTTGGTCTCAGTTTTGTTTTATTCTTCATCTTAGGAGACTATTGATCATGTTTTGGGGGCTGGCCATTCGGCCATGCCTGAACCTTTCACTTATGTATTTTCAATGGTGGAGTTTCTACACACCATAGATTAAGGGTGTGGAGCTTTGCTGTACCTCAAGTTTTAATGCAATTACTACTATTTCCTATTCAATTCTCTTTATTCCTATTCTAAGATATTCGTTGCACTTCAACTTGATGAATGTGATGATCCGTGACACTCATCATCATTCTCACCTATGAACGCGCGTGATTGACAACCACTTCCGTTCTACCTTAGGCCGGGTGCGTATCTCTTAGATTCCTTAAACAGAATCTTCGTGGTATAAGCTAGATTGATGGCGGCATTCATGAGAATCCGGAAAGTCTAAACCTTGTCTGTGGTATTCCGAGTAGGATTATGGGATTGAATGACTGTGACGAGCTTCAAACTCCTGAAGGCTGGGCGTTAGTGACAGACGCAAAAGAATCAAGGGATTCTATTCCAACCTGATTGAGAACCGACAGATGATTAGCCGTGCTGTGACAGAGCATTTGGACCTTTTTCACTGAGAGGATGGGATGTAACCATTGACAACGGTGATGCCCTACATACAGCTTGCCATAGGAAGGAATGAAAGAACTGGAAGGAAGAAGTAGGAAAGTAGAAAAAGAAAGCGCACAGTATCTCCATATGCCTATCTGAAATTCCCACCATTAATTTACATAAGTATTTCTATTCTATTTTAATTATCTTTATTTTCTGTTTATTATTTATTATTATTCAAAAATCCATAATCAATTATTATCCGCCTGACTGAGATTTACAAGATGACCATAGCTTGCTTCATACCAACAATCTCTGTGGGATCGACCCTTACTCACGTAAGGTTTATTACTTGGACGACCCAGTACACTTGCTGGTTAGTTGAACGGAGTTGTGTCCACACATAGCAAAGAGCCATTATAATTATTCCATACAACAACAAAGAATACAACATTGATGATCACAATTTCGTCCACCAAGTTTTTGGTGCCATTGCCGGGGATTGTTCGAGTATGGACAACTAACGGTTTATCTTGTTGCTCAGATTAGGTAATTTTCTTTTTGTTTTGTTTTCAAAAATTTTTCAAAAAATTTTTTTCCTTTTTTTCGAAAATAAATAAAGAAAATACCAAAAAAATCATAAAATCATAAAAACCAAAAATATTTTGTGTTTCTTGTTTGAGTCTTGAGTCAATTTTTAATTTTGGTGTCAATTGCATATTCATATTGTTCTTGCATTTTTTCGAAAAATTCATGCATTCATGGTGTTCTTCATGATCTTCAAGTTGTTCTTGGTAAGTCTTCTTGTTTGATCTTGATGATTTCTTGTTTTGTGTCTTTTGTTGTTTTTTATGTGCATCTTTGCATTCATATTTTCCAAGCATTAAAAATTTCTAAGTTTGGTGTCTTGCATGTTTTCTTTGCATCAAAAATTTTTCAAAAATATGTTCTTGATGTTCATCATGATCTTCAAAGTATTCTTGGTGTTCATCTTGACATTCATAGTGTTCTTGCATGCATCATGTGTTTTGATCCAAAATTTTCATGTTTTGGGTCATAATTGTGTTTTTCTCTCTCATCATTAAAAATTAAAAAAATCAAAAAATATCTTTTCCTTGATTTTCTCCAAATTTTCGAAAATTTAAGTTGACTTAGTCAAAAAAATTTTAAAATTAGTTGTTACTCATAAATCAAGTCAAATTTTCAATTTTAAAAATCTTATCTTTTCAAAATCTTTTTTAAAAATCACATCTTTTTCATTTTTTTTAATAATTTTCGAAATTTTAAAAATTTATTCTCAAAATCTTTTTCTTATCTTTTTTTTTTCAAAAAAAAAAAAATTGAAACTTTACTAACAATTAATGTGATTGATTCAAAAATTTGAAGTTTGTTACTTTTTTGTTAAGAAAGGTTCAATCTTTAAATTCTAGAATCCTATCTTTTAGTTTCTTATTAGTCAAGTAATCAATTTTAATTTTAAAAATTAAATCTTTTTCAAAGTATCTTTTTCTTAAGAATCTTATCTTTTTATCATATCTTTTTATCATATCTTCTTATCTTATCTTTTTATCATATCTTTTTCAAAATTTTATCTTTTTCAAAAAATTTGATTTTAAAATATCTTTTCTAACTTCTTATCTTCTTATCTTTTCAAATTTGATTTTAATATCTTTTCCAACTAACTATTTGACTTTTTATTTGTTTCTTATCTTTTTCAAAACCACCTAACTACTTTTCCCTCTTTAATTTTTGAAAATATCTCATCTCTTTTTCAAAAATTCTTTTTAATTGTTTTAAATTTTAATTTTAATTATATCTTATCTTTAATTTTCGAAAATCATTAACTACTTTTTCAAAATTATTTTTGAATTCTCTCTCTCTTGTCTTCTTCTATTTATTTATTTATTTACTAACACTTCTCTTCACCTCTCTTCATCTCCAATCACTGCCTCTATCCTTACCCTTCTGGTTGGATTCTCCTTTCTTTATTCCCTTTCTTCTTCTACTAATAATAAGGAACCTCTTTACTATGACATAGAGGATTCCTCTTTCTTTTCTTGTTCTCTTCTTCCCTATATGAGCAGGAACAAGGAAAAAAGGCATTCTTGTTGAAGCTGACCCTGAACTTGAAAGGACTCTGAAGAGGAAATTAAAAGAAGATCAAAGAGCAACGAAGGAGGAGTAGCAAAGGCAAGAAAGGGACATAGAAGAGCTTAAGGACATCATTGGTCCTTCAAGAAGAAGACACCACTAAGGTGGACTCATTCCTTGTTCTTTTTTTTCTATTTTTTGGTTTTTATGCTTATTATGTCATCTATATTTGTGTCTCTACTTCATGATCATTAGTGTTTAGTAACTATGTCTTAAGGCTATAAATAAATTCCATAAATCCTTCACCTCTCTTAAAAGAAAAATGTTTCCAATTCAAAAGAACAAGAAGTACATGAGTTTCAAATTTATCCTTGAATTTAGTTTAATTATATTGATGTGGTGACAAACCTTTTTATTTTCTGAATGAATGATTGAACAGTGCATATTTTTTATCTTGTTGTTTATGAATGTTAAAATTGTTGGCTCTTGAAAGAATGATGAACAAAGAGAAATGTTATTGATAATCTGAAAAATCATGAAATTGATTCTTGAAGCAAGAAAAAGCAGTGAAAAAGTAAAAGCTTGTGAAAGAAAAAAAATAGAAAGAAAAAGAAAAAGCAAGCAAAAAAAAAAAAAGCCATTAGCCCTTAAAACTAAAAAGCAAGAGTAAAAAGGATCCAAGGCTTTGAGCATCAATGGATAGGGGGCCCAAGGAAATAAAATCCAGGCCTAAGCGGCTAAATCAAAGCTGTCCCTAACCATGTGCTTGTGGCATGTAGGTCCAATTGAAAAGCTTGTGACTGAGTGGTTAAAGTCGTGATCCAAAGCAAAAAGAGTGTGCTTAAGAGCTCTGGACACCTCTAACTGGGGACTCTAGCAAAGTTGAGTCACAATCTGAAAAGGTTCACCCAGTCATGTGTCTGTGGCATTTATGTATCCGGTGGTAATACTGGAAAACAAAGTGCTTAGGGCCACGGCCAAGAATCATAAGTAGTTGTGTTCAAGAATCAACATACTTAACTAGGAGAATCAACAACACCATCCGAAATTCTAAGTTCCTAGAGAAGCCAGTCATTCTGAACTTCAAAGGAAAAAGTGAGATGCCAAAACTGTTCAGAAGCAAAAAGCTACAAGTCCCGCTCATCTAATTAGAATTAATATTCATTGATATTTTAGAATTTATAGTATATTCTCTTCTTTTTATCCTATTTAATTTTCAATTGCTTGGGGACAAGAAACAATTTAAGTTTGGTGTTGTGATGAGCGGATAATTTATACACTTTTTGGCATTGTTTTTAGGTAGTTTTTAGTAAGTTCAAGCTACTTTTAAGGATGTTTTCATTAGTTTTTATGTTAAATTCACATTTCTGGACTTTACTATGAGTTTGTGTGTTTTTCTGTGAATTCAGGTAACTTCTGGCTGAAATTGAGGGACCTGAGCAAAACTCTGATAAGGAGGCTGACAAAGGACTGCTGATGCTGTTGGAATCTAACCTCCCTGCACTCGAAATGGATTTTTTGGAGCTACAGAACTCCAAATGGCGCGATCTTAACGGCGTTGGAAAGTAGACATTCATAGCTTTCCAGAAATATATAATAGTCTATACTTTATTTGGGAATTGACGACGTAAACTGGCGCTCAACGCCAGTTTCATGTTGCTGTCTGGAGTAAAACGCCAGAAACACGTCACAACCCGGAGTTGAACGCCCAAAACACGTTACAACTTGGCGTTCAACTCCAAAAGAAGCCTCAGCTCGTGGATAGATCAAGCTCAGCCTAAACACATACCAAGTGGGCCCCAGAAGTGGATTTATGCATCAATTACTTACTTATGTAAACCCTAGTAGCTAGTCTAGTATAAATAGGATAATTTACTATTATATTAGACATCTTTGGTCTCAGTTTTGTTTTATTCTTCATCTTAGGAGACTATTGATCATGTTTTGGGGGCTGGCCATTCGGCCATGCCTGAACCTTTCACTTATGTATTTTCAACGGTGGAGTTTCTACACACCATAGATTAAGGGTGTGGAGCTCTGCTGTACCTCAAGTTTTAATGCAATTACTACTATTTCCTATTCAATTCTCTTTATTCCTATTCTAAGATATTCGTTGCACTTCAACTTGATGAATGTGATGATCCGTGACACTCATCATTATTCTCACCTATGAACGCGTGTGATTGACAACCACTTCCGTTCTACCTTAGGCCGGGCGCGTATCTCTTAGATTCCTTAAACAGAATCTTCGTGGTATAAGCTAGATTGATGGCAGCATTCATGAGAATCCGGAAAGTCTAAACCTTGTCTGTGGTATTCCGAGTAGGATTCTGGGATTGAATGACTGTGACGAGCTTCAAACTCCTGAAGGCTGGGCGTTAGTGATAGACGCAAAAGAATCAAGGGATTCTATTCCAACCTGATTGAGAACCGATAGATGATTAGCCGTGCTGTGACAGAGCATTTGGACCTTTTGAGGATGGGATGTAGCCATTGACAACGGTGATGCCCTAGATACAGCTTGTCATAGGAAGGAATGAAAGAACTGGAAGGAAGAAGTAGGAAAGTAGAAAAAGAAAGCGCACAGTATCTCCATACGCCTATCTGAAATTTCCACCATTAATTTACATAAGTATTTCTATCCTATTTTAATTATCTTTATTTTCTGTTTATTATTTATTATTATTCGAAAATCCATAATCAATTATTATCCGCCTGACTGAGATTTACAAGATGACCATAGCTTGCTTCATACCAACAATCTCTGTGGGATCGACCCTTACTCACGTAAGATTTATTACTTGGACGACCCAGTACACTTGCTGGTTAGTTGAACGGAGTTGTGTCCACACATAGCAAAAAACCATTATAATTATTCCATACAACAACAAAGAATACAACATTGATGATCACAATTTTGTCCACCGCTTGGCACTCTTCTGTTATTTGTTTTGATAACTACTGTTCTGTTTGCTTCAACTGGACTTCCATATTCATATTATCCATTCTTGTTTCTTGCAATATCTCCTTGAATTTGGCTAACTGTTTTGTTAGAAAATCTAATTGTTGGTTCACTGCTTAGGTACAGATGCTGATTTCTGGCAACTGTATCAATGAGCTCTTGAGCTTCTTCAATTGTCTTTCTCATGTGTATAGATCCACCAGATGAGTGGTCTAGAGAAATCTGAGCTTTCTCTGTAAGCCCATAATAAAAGATGTCTAACTACACCCACTCTGAAAACATTTTAGAGGGGCATTTTCTTAGCATCTCTCTGTATCTCACCCAAGCATCATAAATTGATTCATTATCTCCTTGTTTGAAGCCTTGGATGCTCAGCCTTAACTGTGTCATCCGTTTTGGAGGAAAATAGTGATTCAGGAATTTTTCTGACAGTTGTTTCCATGTCTTTATGCTGTCCTTAGGTTGGTTATTTAACCACCTCTTAGCTTGGTCTTTTACAGCAAATGGAAACAATAACAATCTATAGACATCCTGATCTACTTCCTTATCATGTACTATGTCAGCAATTTGTAAAAACTTGCCAAAAACTCTGTAGGTTCTTCTTGTGGAAGACCAAAATACTGGCAACTTTGCTGCACCATGATAATGAGCTGAGGGTTCAACTCAAAGCTACTAACTCCGATGGAGGATATACAGATACTACTCTCGTATGAAGTAGTAGTAGGGTTAGCATATGACCCCAGAGTCCTTCTGGACTGTTTATTTCCACTTAGGTCCATGATGGAGAAAGGAAGATGATGTGGATTTATTTTATTTATTTTATTATAAAAAAATTATTTTTGAAATAATAAAATAGAATAAAATAAAAACCAAAATAAAAGACGAAAAATAAAAAAATAGAATAAAAAATAAAAAATTTGAAAATATTTTATGAAGATTTTCGAAAAAGTAAGGAGAGAGAAAGTGGTTAGGATATTTTTGAAAAAGATATGATTTGAAAAATTTTGACCAAGTCAACCCAAGTAATTCAAAAATTATGAGAAATTAAAGGAAAAGATATATATTTTTTTTATTTTTGAATTTTATGATGAAAGAAAAAAACACACAAAAGACACAAGACTTAAAATCTTTATATCTAATGCTCCTTGTTTTTCGAAAATTTTGGAGAAAAAACACCAAGGGACACCAAACTTAAAAATTTTAAGATCAAAACACAAAGAAGACTCAAGAACACCTTGAAGACTCACAAGAACAATAAGAACAAAAGAAAGAATACCAAACTTAAAATTTTTTGAAAACCAAAATAAATTTTCAAAAATTAAAGAAAATTAACAAGAGAACACCAAACTTAAAGTTAGGCACAAGATTTAATGAAAAAAATTATTTTTGAAAAAGTTTTAAAAAGAAGATACCCAATTGCCAAGAACATAAACTAATGCTCTAGCCAACTGAGCTATAAATTTAACGTGATAAATAATTTTTTTTGAAAACTAAAAATTTGAAAAAGCACAAGAAAAACAAGAAAAGACACAAAACAAGACAAACCAAAGATCAAACAAGAAAAATTGACAAGAACAATTTGAAGATCATGAAGAACACATGCATGAATTTTCGAAAATGCATAAATTTTTAAAAACATGCAATTGACACCAAACTTAAAACAGGACACTAAACTCATAGAAAAACTAAAAATTAATAAAGAAAAATAATATTTTTGAAATTTTTTTTAAAAGGGATAATAAAAGATGCAATTCTAGTGACTCTAAACCAAAAAGGCTAATTTTTCCTAATCTAAGCAACAAGATTCACCGTCAGTTGTTCAAACTCAAACAATCATCAGCAACGGTGCCAAAAACTTGGTGCACGAAATTGCAATCACACTATTTGCTATCCGCACAACTAACCAGCAAGTGCACTGGGTCGTCTAAGTAATACCTTACGTGAGTAAGGGTCGAATCCCATGGAGATTGTTGGTTTGAAGCAAGCTATGGTTATCTTATTAATCTTAGCCAGGATACCAATTATAGTTATCAATTGACTTGCAAATAAACAAGAGAGCATGGATTAAATAATACTTATTATGCAGTAATGGAGAATATGTTGGAGTTTTGGAGACGCTTTGTCTTCTGAGTTCCTACAACATAATGCTTTTTCACCTTCATACATGCAAGACTCCTTCCATGGCAAGCTGTATGTAGGGCTTCACCGTTGTCAATGGCTACTTCCCATCCTCTCACTAAAAATGGTCCAAATGCTCTGCCACAGCACGGCTAATCATCTGTCAGTTCTCGATCATGTTGGAATAGGATCCATTGATCCTTTTGCGTCTGTCACTATGCCCAACACTCACGAGTTTGAAGCTCATCGCAGTCATCCAATCCTTAAATCCTACTCGGAATACCACAGACAAGGTTTAGACCTTCTGGATTCTCAAGGATGCTGCCAATGGATTCTAGCTTATACCACAAAGATTCTGATTAAGGAATCTAAGAGATACTCATTCAGTCTAATGTAGAATGGAGGTGGTTATCAGGCACACGTTCATGGGTTGAGAATGGTGATGAGTGTCACGGATCATCACCTTCTTCATATTGAAGTGCGAATGAACATCTTAGATAGGAACGAGCGTGTTTGAATAGAAAACAGAAATAATTGCATTAATTCATTGAGATGCTGCAGAGCTCCTCACCCCCAACAATGGAGTTTAGAGACTCATGCCGTCAAAGAGTACAAAGTTCAGATCTAAAATTTCATGAGATGCAAAATAAGTCTCTAAAAGTTGTTTAAATAATAAACTGGTAACCTAGGTTTACAGAAAATAAGTAAACTAAGATAGATGGTTCAGAAATCTACTTCTGGGGCCCACTTGGTGTGTGCTGGGGCTGAGACTTGAGCTTCTCACGTGCCTGGGCTGTTTCTGGAGTTAAACACCAGGTTGTAACCTGTTTCTGGCGCTGAACGCCAGAATGCAACATGGAACTGGCGTTAAACGCCAGTTTTCGTCATTTATCTTCGCGCAAAGTATGAACTATTATATATTGCTGGAAAGCCCTGGATGTCTACTTTCCAACCCAATTAAGAGCACACCAATTGGACTTCTGTAGCTCCAAAAAATCTATTTCGAGTGTAGGGAAGTCAGAATCCAACAACATCAGTAGTCCTTTTTCAGCCTGAGTCGGATTTTTGCTCAGCTCCCTCAATTTTAGCTAGAAAATACCTGAAATCATAGAAAAATACACAAACTCATAGTAAAGTCTAGAAATATAATTTTTGCCTAAAATCTAATAAAAATATACTAAAAATTAACTAAAACTTACTAAAAACTACATGAAATTACCCCTAAAAAGCGTATAAAATATCCGCTCATCATCCACCAGTGTGCAGTGGAGATTAGCATTGGCCAATATGATAGTAATGATCATGGGATCGTCATGTCCCGTGATGATGCCTACCGCGTCTTCTTGAGTAAAGGTAATAGTGGGCAGGTCGGGCGATTCTTCTCCTCCTCCAACGTGATATGTTTCTTTAAGGTGCCTTTTGTGAGATGATTTTGAGATCCCCCATCCTATGAGTCCTCTATTTATCATGTGGACGTGCCTCTCCAGGGTGTGAGGTGGTCGCTCAGCTCGTCCGACCTATTCGTCCCTTCTTCTTTTTCTGGGTTAATCTGCTTTGTTGGCTAAATATCGATCTAGACGCCATTCTCTTACCAACTTTTCTATGAAATTCTTTAAGTCGAAGCACTCGTTGGTGGGATGTCCATAGGTTCGATGGTATTCGCAGTATTCTGTCCGATTTTCCCTCTTTTCTTGCTTTTGATTGGGCGAGGTGGTAGAATCTTCTCAGTGTGGCATACTTCTCGGTAAACGTCTACAAGGTGTGGTATTTTTTAGGCTTCTCTCTGTGTTGATCTTCTTTTTTCTTTGACTCTTTATCCTTGTCCCGGGAGGAGTAGGAAAATCCAGATTTTGGAGTTTCTCCCAATCGAGAGTTTTCCTCCTTGTTGATGTACTTCTCTGCTCGTTTTTGCACTTCATTCAAAGATGTTGGATGTTTCTTTGATATGGAGTGACTAAAAGGTCCTTCCCGCAGGTCGTTGATGAGACCCATGATGGCTGCTTCTGTTGGTAGGCTTTGTATGTCCAGGCAAGCTTTGTTGAATCTTTCCATGTAGTTTTGAAGACTCTCCCGATCTCCTTGCTTGATCCCTAATAGGCTTGGGGCATGTTTGGCTTTGTCCTTCTGGATGGAAAATCTGGGAAGAAATTTTTTGGCTAAGTCGTCAAAACTTGTGATGGATCTGGGAGGCAAACTGTCGAACCACTTAATTGCTGTCTTTGTTAGAGTTGTTGGGAAAGCCTTTCATCGGATAGTGTTCGAGGCATCGGTGAGATACATTCTGCTTTTGAAATTGCTGAGATGATGGCTTGGATCAGAGGTACCGTCATACGGGATCATGTCAGGTGCTTTAAAATCTTTTAGAACTTTAGTTTTCATGATTTCTTTAGTGAAGGGATCTTGATCCTTATGGGGGTTGTCACCGTGATCGTGTTGAATGGTTTTCATTTTTAGGTCAACCTCGAGTTTTAGGAGCTTGTCCTCTAACTCTCAGCGTCGTCTAGTTTCTCTCCGAAGGTTCTTCTCAACTTCCCGTTGGTGCTCGGCCTCTTTTTTTGAGTTGTTTGAGACGGTCTTGTTGAGTTTGTAGTACTTCCATGATTTCTGTATTTGGTGAATCCTTTTCTTTATTTGGTTGAGATGTATCTTTTGGTGTGTGTGTCCGCGTTCTTATGCGACATCCTGTTCTCTAGATCAGAATCGTGGTCGTTGTCAAGGTTGTCCGCCATGACGATGGGATAACTTTTAGGTTTCCCAGTAACGGCACCAATGTTCCGAGGGTTACCTGAAACTGTAGGTTGATCTCGGACAAGATCTGTGGTGGTGGTCGGAGCTGACGTGTCCGACTTGTTGGACTTGGTGCTGCCATTGATCCTTCTTCACCAGAGGGTGGTGGTACCTGTAAGAGACTCTGATGCTTAAGTTAGCACGTGCTTTAGGCAGGTTTTTAGTAGAATCAGAGTATGAGTTATATCTGGGTGCTCCAGTGTATTTATAATAGTGTGGAGTGATCTTTTCTTAAAATAAGTTAGTTATCTTATCTTATCTTTGAGTGAGGTCATCCTATCTTTAAGGGGAACCGCCTTATCTTTCTTTAGGCTTAGCCACCTTTAGATTTGGGCTGTACTCCTTTATTTG
Source organism: Arachis stenosperma (assembly GCF_014773155.1). Lineage (NCBI taxonomy): Eukaryota > Viridiplantae > Streptophyta > Magnoliopsida > Fabales > Fabaceae > Arachis > Arachis stenosperma. The sequence goes on from NC_080378.1 coordinate 17,944,686, forward strand.
GGCTTGCTTTGGGCTCCCATGGCGATTTGGCCGACCTCTTTGAGAAGAGGTCGGGGATTCCAGACCTGAATAGGTCGGTCGTCTTGTCTTTAATCAACCCAGGTCGTTCAGCTCGACCCAGGACATGAACACCCGACTTCATGGTTTTTTCCCCAAAAAGGGTTTTCCTGAAGGGGGTTTTAACGAGGCATCAAAATGGAGGCTAAGGGAACATAAGTCTTTAAAATTCCCTTAGTAGCAAAAGGTTCTTTTATCAATAAATAAAGATCTTTTTTCATTTCATCTCTTTATAAGTTCCTATATTGTCATCATTATCGTACGAAACACACCGACTTAAGCTCAAAAAAATGTGAAAATCCCATGCCCGACCTACATAGTCGGCAGGATAAAACGATGAGGTACAAGTTAGTGTAAAGAGGTTACACGGATGATCATGATAACTCGGAATCCTAAAACTCTGAAACGGCTACCTAGTCAGAGGATCCGAGAAAATAGAAATGCATCGCAAGAATAACCTAATTTATAAAACAAGTTCAATAAATGACAAAATTGAACACAAAAGGAACGCACAAAAGAGATAAGGAAATCAATCAAAGAACAAAGGCAGAAGCTGTCTCAAATCTTTGAAAAAACCAAGTAACTTGGACAAAGAACAGCCTGTCGAACTAAAAGGTTTTTCCAAAAATTATTGAAGGGGTTTTCATAAAAAACCTAAAAGAATCGCAGCAAAAGGCATGCACACGCAAAGTATACCCAAAAAGCCCTTATCCAAAAAAGGGCAAATTAAAATAATGCATTTTTTTGTTAACGGCCTCTTCGGGCGCTGAAGTCGGGGCCTCTGAAGAACTTGGTAAATATCCCTCTTGTTGCTCCCCATGAGGGGGAGACTCCATAAGTCTTTGTCCGCGAGTCTTCAGTTAGGAATCCATCTCAGGACGTGGAGGGGAGACAATAGCCCCATCAATAACAACCTTGTCTGGATGAAGGGAGAAAGGTCAAAGTCAGGAGCAATAACTCTGACTTGTTCCTTAAATATCCTCCATGCTTCCTCCGAACTCTCAGCAACAGAATCCTCCAAGTCCTGATAGGCTTTTCGGCCCCTCTCGAGCTCCCGTTTCAAATCAAGGTTTTTCCCGAATAGTCTGACATAGTTTTGCTCCGTCTTCTCCTTGAGGCCCTCCGCCATAGCACATTAGCCCATCAACCTCTTTTCCTTCTCCTGAAGTCAGGTCTGCTCCTCCTTCAGCACGACGACCTCCTCTAAAAGCCTCTTTTCTTCCTCCTGATAGAGGACAATCCTCCCCTCCAACTCCTCAACCTTTTAGGTAGAGCCCAAAGAGCTAAGGGGAGTCTTGTCCAAGATATCAAAAAGTTTTGTGCATACCCCAACAGCCCGAACACTCCCCTGAACCATAATTTGAAGATGGTTTTGAAAGAAGGCATCATCCATACTAATTTGAGTATGGGAGAAGATGTGATTCTGAATGAACCGGGGACCATCAAAGTAAACTATAAAAATGAGTCAAGGTAGATTGTCCTACACTAGCACTTCTCCTTAATAATTCCACGACAGACGATCCTATTCCGGGAATAGCTTCGGGTACTCCTGTTACAATTTTGACTGCCTAATAACCAATTTGGTCCCAAGGTAAGGAATAACCAGTTACACCAAAAGATGCGGTCAATACAGCCAAAACAACGCCCGTAACCCACGTCAATTAGCTTTTCCGGAAATTTCCAAACGAACAATTTCAACGAAAGCTTTCAATTTCTTATTTTACTATGTTCAACTCTATGTATTCCTCTATCCGTATAGTACATTGAATGTACAGAAATGGCTCTAACAGAGTTTCTGTTATTCGTATTAATAGCTACTCTAGGAGGAATGTTTTTATGCGGCGCTAACGATTTAATAACTATCTTTGTAGCTCCAGAATGTTTCAGTCTATGCTCCTATCTACTTTCTGGATATACCAAGAAAGATGTACGGTCTAATGAGGCTACTATGAAATATTTACTCATGGGTGGGGCAAGCTCTTCTATTCTGGTTCATGGTTTCTCTTGGCTCTATGGTTCATCCGGGGGAGAGATCGAGCTTCAAGAAATAGTGAATGGTCTTATCTTTTTTATCGTTGATCAGAGATTTCTCTATGAAAAATATGAATCGGAGTTTGAAGAAGGGGAAGGACTCCTCGACCCGCAACAGATGGAGGAGGATTTATTCAATCACATAGTTTGGGCTCCTAAAATATGGCGCCCTTGGGGCTTTCTATTTAATTGTATCGAAAGGCCCAATGAATTGGGATTTCCCTATTGGGCCAGGTCATTTCAGGGCAAGCGGATCATTTCTGAGGAAGAGGATGAGCTTCAAGAGAATGACTCTATGAAATAGTTTTTTTGTTTCTTTCTCTTGTTTGCGACAAGTTACAAATCTAGAGGATCCATATTTTACAGTGAAAATAGTTGAGACGAAGTTGTTAATAGCTTCCTTGCTCGTAGACAAAGCTGATTCGGAATTCTCTTTCATTCCACGGCATAACTTGTATCCATGTGCTTCATATTCGCCTGGAGTTCGCTCCCAGAAATATAGCCCCCCCTCTCGTCAATCCCACGAGCCTCTTTTTAGAAGAGCAAGACTCTGAGGTCTTCTATTTTTTCTTTTCTGGTTCGGCAGGAGGTCGTACTGTGGGGATAGGAGGAGGAAGAGGAGAAGCAGAGGCAGGGTTACCAAGACAGGGTGGGAATAAGTCCCCAAGTCTTTAGGAGGAGGAGGAACACCGGCAGCCCTCGCGGCATCAACCCGAGCCCGAGATCTTCTCTTGACATCCTAAACCTTGTGGTAGGAGGCACTGGAGCCAGTTTTCACCATTTCTGAAAAAGAAGAAAACAAGTTGTCAGTCCACAAGTCAGAAAGACGCCACAAACTCAGAAACTTCAGTATTCAACAACAAAAGACTACCTAATTGGGTCCACACGAAACTCGAAGAACCTAAAAGGAACCTCTTAGTATCCAAGTAAGGGGCTCTCCCCCAAGCTTCCAGGAAGAACCCCACTATAGCCTCCTCGAGAGAAGCCTTTAACAAATACAGAGAAAAGAGGGGGTTGGAGTTTTCATCAAGAAAAAAGGGATGGTGACCTTCTACTGCTTGGATTTTGAAGAAAAAAATTCTTAAAGTCATAAAAAGATTCGTCAAACATGGAAAAAACTATCTGACCTTGAATGGCCCGGAAAGACACCCACTGTTGCTTATTATTTTGCCCACTAAAAGGCTTGATCAGATGAAAAAGATAGAAAAAGATCTTTGTGGAAGACGAGAAGTCTAGCTCTCAACTGACAAGTTGGTACATTCTCATAAACCCCCAAGAATTGGGGTGAAGTTGTGTAGGAGCAACTCGGCAATGGTTCAAAACCTCCATTTCAAAGTCAGAAAAGGGGAAGGAAACCCCCAGACGAGTAAAAAGACAGTCTTACATGAAGAAAAAATGAGAGTCTGAGTCAGCAGCCCTCCCGAAACAAACCCGTTCTTCAGGACCCGGGGCTACCAACTCATATTTGGGCTTATCAACCTCATCGCTACAAATCCTATGGTCGGTATGAAGGTCGGTGATATAGTCAACATCTACTAAAAGGCTTTCCTCCAGGACCGTATCATCCATCCACTCCGACAGAGACTCAGGGACAGAAGAAGACATCTTTTTCTAGTAAAAAGAAGTAGACGAAAAAGCATCAAGACCTACAAAGAAAAAGAAAAAGAAAAAGATAAAAATCAGGGCTTCTAAAGGACAAAATAGCCTCTCTCAAACAAAAAAAAAAAGACAGAATCACTAGACTGACGAACTCGCTAAGGAACTAAGCGTCACAAAAAAATATGCAAACCTCCTCTAATACACAGAACAAGGTATCGACGTAAATAAAAGAGGAGAAGGAGAGAACCAACCTTTGGTTGCAAAAAAGAGAGGAGTAGGCACAGCAGCAACAAAAGCACTCCAAGAAGAAAAGCTAAATAGTTTTTCAAAAGAACGGGGAGTGTAAGCAAGAAGTTTTCAGAGAACGAAAGAAAACAAGGAAAGGAGAGGTAAAAGTATTTATAAACACGATGGGGGCATAAAAGTAAATCGACGCGATCATTAAAAAAATGCGCTGTTACCAAGGAAACTACTCCCTCATGTAAATATGAAAACCCCAACGGACGCGATGTTTGATTAGACGTGACGGTTGAGAATTTTTAAATCACGTCGGTTTTAAAAATCACGTCGGCTCCAAAGTCGAGTTAGATACTCGAATCTAACTCATTAATGAAAGAGATCAGACTCGAGTCAGAGCACTGTTCATACCCTGGCCTAACGATAGGGCCCAGGTCCAAAAGGAATCAAAGAAGCCCAATCTAAAGATTCGTCTTCGCTTCCCACCGACCTCCTTGGAAGAGATCGGATTCAACACACACTCCTTCACGAAGAAGTCGGACTCGAGGGATAGCTGGCAGATAACACTTATTCAAATAAGTAACTGCCCCTGAAATCTCTCAACCTACTTTCAGGAGCCATATCTCAACTACCCTAAGAAAAAGGAATGGTTATTCACCTCAAAAGGTGAAACTACTCCAAGGTGGTTATTGAATCACCACTATAAATACACTGACACCCCTCGGGTATCTCTAAGTTCCAATATTCGTTAAACCTGCTTTACCCCTTTGCTGACTTAGGATCGGAGTATCTTTACAGGTACCACCCCCCATTCCTTCATACACACGAGTCAGGCGGCGGCTCCCAGACGCAAACCATGTCGGAGACCACCTCGCCCATACGTTTGGGCTAACCTTGCAAGCCCAGTCTATTGACCTCCGGTTACCCAACGTAACAATTACCCTATTAGATTTAACAAATATTAAAATCCTATTAATCTTATTTTTTATTCCAAAATTTAAATAAAAAAAGAACATTTGAAAAAAAATATGCTCTTAATCTTCTTTGTTTCTCTGTGAAGAACAGATTTTTTCCTCGCAAATATGATTTTTCTGTTTTTTGTTCTAAATTATTTGAAATTTTGAACTCAAAAATTAAAGTTATTTTGATTTTAAAATTTGTTAAATCTAAAAGAATAATATTTGTAAAAGATAAAAATAAGGATATTTAAATCTTGTGATAAAAATAATAAAATAATGTTTGTCTTTTTTTAATTAATTATAAAAATATTTTAGTATAAAAATTATATAATATATTTTAAAAAAAATATTGATGTAGATAATATAGTCTATCATATGTCATATTTTTATTTGTCTATATTTTTATCATATTAATACACAAATTTATCATCATACAAAAAAAACTATATATAAAACTTCAATTAGATAGTATTAAATAAGTTTGATTGTAACATACTCATAATAAATCACAATAAAATCATCTTAAAGCCATTATAAAATGGTCTGATTTGTATTTTATATGACTTGACCTAATCTGTCATAAAATAATTTTACATCCAGAATAATTTCAAAGCTTAAATTTGTTAATAAGTTAACTGAGGACTTATAGATTGGTTTATTAGGTCTATTAATATATAAATAGTTTTTAGATGTTATTAAATTTTTTAATTGTTATATACTTTATTATGAATAATTTTTTATATTTTAAATATTTTAAAAATTAAAATATTATTATGAAAGATTAATTTAATATATTCTATATAAATATTTTATTAAAATGAAAAATAACTTTTTTAAATATTATTATTTTTATTTCTAATATAAAAAATTAAATATATCAAATTTTTTAACAAATTTAATTTAAGTTAGGTCAAACTCAATAACAACTCAAAATTAGTAATTAAAAAAGAGTCTATAATAGGCTGTAAGTTAAACCGAAAAATTAATTATATTAAAGTCATAGCATATTAAAAGTGAAGCCTAGTCTAATCTAACCTATGATGGATTTTTTAGAAAAATAGTAATGATACTTTGATATTTTATTGATATTAAAACATAAATTAATTTTTTAATTTTTTAATATTTTATTTTAATTATATAAAGTGTTGAGTTAAAAAAATAATTAACATATTGATGATGACAAACATGATTGATTTGGGTTAATAATCCAAGTGGGTTTTGATGATGTGATTCAAGTGTGCAGGCTCAAATTACTTTTGTTGCAGCCCAAACCTTCGAAACCCAATAAACCAAAGCAAGTAAATGGAAAATGATTCATTAATCAAGTACACTAGCTTGCAAGTAAAAAAAAAAACCCTAAGTTAAGTCTCAGCTTGTGTTCACTTCGGGTATTAGTTAGAAGAGAAGGAGAGCTTCACTTTTGAGTTCAAACACTAAAGAAAAAGAAAGGGATAGATAATCAGGGAAGCTAATGTCAAATCATGCAAATTAAAAGCATGCTAAATAAGTTCAGAGGTTAAAGATAATTTGTTTCTATTTGCATGTAAGTTACTTACTTCACATTTTCTCTTTCCCCTTGCACCACCATTTTGGATAACAAGAAGAAAGTGGTGGCTGAATTTTCTCTGCTGTGAATTAATGACCTACATTGTTTCTTAGAGCCAAAGCACAATTTCAATAGTTTGGATTTGGGATTATCATTGAGCAAACAAGTTTCTACTGCTTTTCTTCCCTCCTCAGGCAAGCCAATAGCTAGAGTTCAAATTTCTAAGTTTGTGTTCTGATTAAAAGAAAGGTAAAAGGGGTTTTCAGCTGGTTCAACGACTAAGAAGTTGACTTTTGTGGAAGAAACCCTAACCGTGGCTCAGAGTAAGTGATGAAAAGGAGAGAGAACCAGAATTTGAGTCTCATTGAGAGCTTCCTTGTGTGAGTTCAACATTTGAAACAGTGTTTCTACATCAAAGAAATATCCTACAAAGATGAAGAGCTTCATCAGAAAGAGCTGAATCCGATTCAATTTATAGCGTAAAGACTGTGACTCATCATTTCCTTCATGATTTACTGTTTGTGTTTTTGTTTCAATGTTATATCTTTCTTTGTATTCATTATGTGGTAAAAGGCAAAAAAGAGAGGCATTGAGAAAAAAATATTGAGTAAAAAGGTTGAGAGAAACAATTGAGAGAAAAAGCCAAGAGTGATTTCAGATTTCTTTTGGTTGTATTTCTGTTTTGTGTCATGTACCTGAGAGGTATCTGATGAGCGGATATTTTATACGCTTTTTGGGGGTATTTTCATATAGTTTTTAGTAGGATCTAGCTACTTTTTAGTATATTTTTATTAGTTTTTATGCAAAAATCACATTTCTGGACTTTACTATGAGTTTGTGTATTTTTCTATGATTTCAGGTATTTTCTGGCTGAAATTGAGGGACCTGAGCAAAAATCTGATTCAGAGGCTGAAAAAGGACTGCAGATGTTGTTAGATTCTGACCTTTCTACACTCAAAATGAATTCTCTGGAGTTACAGAAGCCCAATTGACGTGCTCTCAATTGCGTTGGAAAGTAGACATCCTGGGCTTTCCAGCAATATATAATAGCCCAAACTTTTTTTTCGAGTTTTGATGAAGCAAACTGGCGTTTAACACCAACTTTCTACCCTATTCTGGCGTTAAACGCCAGAACTGGGCTAAAAGCTGGAGTTAAACGCCCAAACTGGCACAAAATCTGGAGTTAAACACCAGGAATAGCATATGCACATGAAAGCTTCATTGCTCAGTCCAAACACACACCAAGTGGGCCCCGGAAGTGGATTTCTGCACTATCTATCTTAGCTTACTCATTTTCTGTAAACCTAGGTTACTAATTAAGTATAAAAACTACTTTTAGAGATTCATTCAGCACCTCATGACATTTTACATCTGAACTTTGTATCTTCCATGGCATGAGTCTCTAAACCCCATGGTTGGGGGTGAGGAGCTCTGCTGTGTCTCGATGACTTAATGCAATTACTTTTGTTTTCTATTCAATCACGCTTGTTTCTGTTCTAAAATACTCACTCGCACTTAACCGTGATGAATGTGATGATTCGTGACACTCATCATCATTTTCAACTTATGAACGCATGCTTGACAACCACTTTCGTTCTATCTGTAATAGCTTGAGTGTGTATCTCTTGGGTTTCTGGTTCACGAGTTTGATTGCCTCTCCTGACAACAGAGCGTTCAAATCTGTGAGACCAGAGTCTTTGTGGTATAAGCTAGAATCAATTGGCAGCATTCTTGAGATCCAGAAAGTCTAAACCTTGTCTGTGGTATTTCGAGTAGGATCTGGGAAGGGATGACTGTGACGAGTTTCAAACTCACAATTGTTGGGCGCAGTGACAGCATGCCAAAAAGATCAATGGATCTTATTCCAATATAAGTGGGAACCGACAGATGATTAGCCATGTACATGGACCTTTTTCACTGAGAGGACGGATGGTAGCCATTGACAACGGTGATCCACCAACATAGAGCTTGCCATGGAAGGAGTCTTGCGTGTGTAAAGAAGAAGACAGTAGGAAAGTAGAAATTTAGAAGACAGAGCATCTCCAAAACTCCTGCCTATTTTCCATTACTGCATAACAAGTATTTATTTCTTGCTCTTTTACTTTTCGCAATTAAAACTAAGAACCATTATTGATATCCTGACTAAGAATAATAAGATAACCATAGCTTGTTTCAAGCCGGCAATCTCCGTGGGATCGACCCTTACTCACGTAAGGTATTACTTGGACGACCCAGTGCACTTGCTGGTTAGTTGTGTGGAATTGCAAAAGTGTGATTGTAATTTTCGTGCACCAAGTTTTTGGCATCGTTGCCGGGGATTGTTCGAGTTTGGACAACTGATAGTTCATCTTGTTGATTAGATTAGGAAAAATTGTCTTTTGTTAGTTTAGAGTCTCTTTATTTTCTTTTCAAAAATCTTATTTTTCCTTATTAATTTTCTATTTTTACTTGAGTCTAGTTCATGTTTTAAGTTTGGTGTCTTTTGTATTCTATTTCCTTAAAAATTTTCAAAATTTGTTCTGGGTGTTCATCTTGTCATTCAAAGTTTTCTTGTTCATTTTCCTTGTTTTGATCTAAACATTCTAAGTTTGGTGTCATTTTGTTGTTTTTCTCTTTCCTCATAAAATTTAAAAATAAAAAAATATATCCTTTCCTTTAATTACTCATAATTTTTGAAACTTTAGTCTTATTTTATTATTGTGATTGAAAAATTTTAAGTTTGGTGTTTTCTTATTAAGAAAGTTTCAACATTTAAAATTTCAAAATCATAACTTTTTCAAAACTTCCTAACCACTTTCTCTCTCTTCATTTTTTTTCGAAAATCCTCATTAAAAATTTTTTTTTCAAATTTTTTTATTAATTATTTTGATTCCCAATTTTTATTATTATTATTTCGAAAAAAATAAATAAATAATATTTTTATCTCCAATCCACATCATCTCCTTTTCTTCATCATGGATCTAAGTGAAAATGAATAGTGCAAAAGGACTCTGGGGTCATATGCTAACCCCACTACTGCTTCATATGGGAGTAGTATCTGTATACCCTCCATCAGAGCTAGTAGTTTTGAGTTAAATCCTCAGATCATTATCATGGTGCAGCAAAATTACCAGTATTCCAGCCTTCCACAAGAAGAACCTACTGAGTTTCTGGCACAGTTCTTACAAATTGCTGACACAGTACATGATAAGGAAGTAGATTAGGATGTCTACAGATTATTACTGTTTTCATTTGCTGTAAAAGACCAAGCTAAGAGGTGGTTAAATAACCAACCTAAGGCTAGCATAAGGACATGGAAACAATTGTCAGACAAATTCCTGAATTAATATTTCCCTCCTAAAAGGATGACATAGCTAAGGTTGGACATCCAAGGCTTTAAACAAGAGGATAATGAACCCCTTTACAATACCTGGGAGAGGTACAGAGAGATTGGTGCACGAAATTATGATCTCAATGACGCCAACAACTTGGTACGCACAATTGTAATCTCAACTCTTTTTCACAACTAACTAGCAAGTGCACTGGGTCGTCCAAGTAATAAACCTTATGTGAGTAAGGGTCGATCCCACAGAGATTGTCGGCTTGAAGCAAGTTATGGTCATCTTGTAAATCTCAGTCAGACGGATTCAAATGGTTATAGAGTTTTGATAATTAAAAGATAAATAAACATAAAATAAAGATAGAGATACTTATGTAATTCATTGCTGGGAATTTCAGATAAGCGTATGGAGATGCGTTATTCCTTCTGAATCTCTGCTTTCCTACTGCCTTCATCCAATCCTTCATACTCCTTTCTATGGCAAGCTGTATGTTCAGGTATCACCGTTGTCAATGGCTACCTCCCGTCCTCTCAGTGAAAATGGTCCAGCTAAGGGTTACATAAGGCTAATTATCTGTCGGTTCTCACTTGTGTTGGAATAGGATCTAGTGATCCTTTTGCGTCTGTCACTACACCCAACAGTCATGAGTTTGAAGCTTGTCATAGTCATCCCATCCCAGATCTTACACGGAATACCACAGACAAGGTTTAGACTTTTCGGATCTCAAGAATGCTGTCAATTGGTTCTAGCTTATACCACAAAACTCTGATCTCAAGGAATTGAAGGCTCTATTGTCAGGAGAGGCAATCAAATGCATGGACCAGGAATCCAAGAGATATGCATTCAAGCTTGTTTTCATGTACAACAGAAGTGTTTGTCAGGCACACGTTCATAAGTTGAGAATGGTGATGAGCATCACATAATCATCACATTCATCATGTTCTTCTGTGAGAATGGATATCTTAGAACAAGAATAAGCATGAATTGAATATAAAATAGTAGTAATTGCATTAATACTCGAGGAACAGCAGAGCTCCACACCTTAATCTATGGTGTGTAGAAACTCCACCGTTGAAAATACATAAGTGATAATGGTCCAGGCATGACCGAATGGCCAGCCCCCATAAAAGTCTAAGATAGCATAAAACTGATCAAAGATGATCTAAGGATAATCTAAAGATGTGAGTACAATAGTAAAAGGTCTTATTCATACTAGACTAGTTACTAGAGTTTACAGAAATAAGTAAATGATGCAAAAATTCACTTCCGGGCCCACTTGGTGTGTGCTTGGACAGAGCATTGAAGCTTTCATATGTAGAGACTTTTCTTGGAGTTAAACGCCAGTTTTTATGCCAGTTTGGGCGTTTAACTACAGCTTCTATCCTGTTTCTGGCGTTTAACGCCAGAATAGGGCAGGAAGTTAGCGTTTGAATGCCAGTTTGCATCGTCAAAACTCGAGCAAAGTATGAACTATTATATATTTCTGGAAAGCCCAGGATGTCTACTTTTCAACGCAATTCAGAGTGCGCCATTTGGTCTTCTATAGCTCCAGAAAATTCATTTCGAGTGCAGGGAGGTCAGAATATCCAATAGCATCACCAGTCCTTTTTCAGCCTCTGAATAAGATTTTTGCTCAGGTCCCTCAATTTCAGCCAAAAAATATCTGAAATCACAGAAAAACACACAAACTCATAGTAAAGTCCAGAAATGTGAAATTTTCTTAAAAACTAATAAAAATATACTAAAAAGTAGCTAGATCCTACTAAAAACTACCTAAAAATAAAGCCAAAAAGCGTAAAAATTATCCGCTCATCAGATATGCTAAGGAAATGCTCCTCTGAAATGTTTTTAAAATGGGTGCAGTTAGACATCTTATACTACGGGCTTACAGAAAAAGCTCAGATATCTCTAGACTACTCAGCTGGTAGATCTATACACATGAGAAAAACAATTGAAGAGGCTAAAGAACTCATAGATACGGTTGCTAGAAATCAGCATCTGTATTTAAATAGTGAGTTCTCCATGAAAGAAGAAGCTAAGGCAATGTCCACTAACTTTAGTCCTCAGGAACAAGTTGCTGAACTCAATCAACAACTATCTTCTATAACAAAATAGTTAGCAGAATTTAAGGAGATGCTACAAGAAACCACAAATGCCAATAAGGACATGGAAACACAATTGAATCAGAAAAAATAGCAGTTATCAAAATAGATAATAGAAGAGTGCCAAGCAGTTTAATTAAGAAGTGAAAAAACCTTAAATACCTCAACTCAAAGCAGCAGAAAGCCAAGAAGAGAACAACTGACAGAAAATGAGCAAACTGCCACCCAAAATCTCTCTAAGGATAGTAAGAGCCCATAGAGGAATAATTATGGCATTCAAACGCCAGAAAAGGGTGAAAAACTAGCGTTGAACGCCCAGTGGATGCCTAGTTCTGGCGTTCAAATGCCAGAAAAGGGTGAAAGGTTAGCGTTAAACGCCCAATCCATGTCCAGTTCTAGCGTTCAAACACCAAAAAGGGGTGGGAATCTGGCGTTAAATGCCCATCCATCCCCCAATCCTGGCGTTCAAACGCCAATGAGGGATCAGACACCTGCAAGTGCTGATAGTAACCCCTCTAAGAAGGCTTCTCCAACCACCTCTGTAGGAAATAAACCTGCAGCAACTAAAGTTGAAGAATACAAAGCCAAGACGCCTTATCCTCAGAAATTCCGCCAAGCGGAACAGGATAAACAATTTGCCCGCTTTGTAGACTATCTCAGGACTCTTGAAATAAAGATTCTGTTTGCAGAGGCACTTGAGCAAATACCCTCTTATGCTAAGTTCATGAAAGATATCTTAAGTCATAAGAAGGATTGAAAAGAAACTGAAAAAGTTTTTCTCACTGAAAAATGCAGTGCAGTCATCTTAAAGAGCTTACCAAAGAAGCTTAAGGATCCTGGAAGCTTTATGATACCATGAACATTAGAGGGTACCTGTACTAAGACAGCTCTATGTGATATTGGAGCAAGTATCAACCTAATCCCTGCATCCATTATCAGAAAACTTGGGTTGATGGTGGACGAAATTGTGATCATATCAATGTAGTATTCTTCGTTGTTGTATGGAATCATTATTATGGCACCTATGTGTGGACACAACTCCGTTCAACTTAACCAGCAAGTGTACTGGGTCATCCAAGTAATACCTTACGTGAGTAAGGGTCGATCCCACAGAGATTATTGGTATGAAGCAAGCTATGGTTACCTTGTAAATCTCAGTTAGGCAGATTAAAAGGTTTTGGGTTTTGAAAATTAATAAATAAATAGAAAATAAAAGGGATAGAAATACTTATGTAAATCAATAGTGGGAATTTCAGATAAGTGTGTGAAGATGCTGTGCTCCTCTCGTATCTCTATTTTCTTATTACATTCATCCAATCCTTCCTACTCCTTTCCATGGCAAGCTGTATGTAGGGCATCACCGTTGTCAATGGCTACATCCCATCCTCTCAGTGAAAATGTTCCTATGCTCTGTCACAGCACGGCTAATCATCTGTCGATTTTCAATCAGGTTGGAATAGAATCCCTTGATTCTTTTGCGCTTGTCATCACGCCCAGCCTTCAGGAGTTTGAAGCTCGTCACAGTCATTCAATCCCAGAATCCTTCTCGGAATACCATAGACAAGGTTTAGACTTTCCGGATCCTCATGAATGCCGCCATCTATCTAGCTTATACCACGAAGATTCTGTTGGGGAATCTAAGAGATATGCGCCCTGCCTAAGGTAGAACAGAAGTAGTTGTCAATCACGCGCGTTCATAGGTGAGAATGATGATGAGTGTCACGGATCATCACATTCATCAAAGTTAAGTGTAACGTATATCTTGGAATAAGGATAGAAGAGAATTGAATAGAAAGTAATAATAATTGTATTGAAACTTGAGGTACAGCAGAGCTCCACATCCTTAATCTATGGTGTGCAGAAACTCCACTATTGAAAATACATAAGTAAAAGGTTCAGGCATGGCTGAATGGCCAGCCCTCTCCATGATCAAGTGACCGAATAGTCAAAAGAGTAAACTGTCAAAAGATGTCTAATACAATAGTAACTTATCCTATTTATACTAGACTAGCTACTAGGGTTTACATGTGTAAGTAATTGATGCATAAATCCATTTCTGGGGCCCACTTGGTGTATGCTTGGGCTGAGCTTGATCTATCCACGAGCTGAGGCTTTTCTTGGAGTTGAACTCCAAGTTATAACGTGTTTTGAGCGTTCAACTTCGGATCATGACGTTTTTCTGGCGTTTAACTCCAGACAGCAGCATGTACTTGGCGTTCAACGCCAAGTTACGTCGTCAATTTCCGAATAAAGTATGGACTATTATATATTGCTGGAAAGCTCTGGATGTCTACTTTCCAACGCCATTGAGAGCGCGCCAATTGGAGTTCTGTAGCTCCAGAAAATCCATTTTGAGTGCAGGGGAGGTCAGATTCCAACAGCATCAGCAGTCCTTTTGTCAGCCTTTTTCAGAGTTTTGCTCAAGTCCCTCAATTTCAGCCAGAAATTACCTGAAATCACAGAAAAGCACACAAACTCATAGTAAAGTCTAGAAATGTGAATTTAACATAAAAACTAATAAAAACATCCCTAAAAGTAGCTTGAACTTACTAAAAACTACCTAAAAACAATGCCAAAAAGCGTATAAATTATCCGCTCATCAGTTGACTGAAGAGGTCAAACCAACTAGGATATGTCTTTAACTTGCTGATGGCTCCATTAAATATCCATCAGGCATAATTGAGGACATGACTGTCACAGTTGGGCCATTTTCCTTTCCCACTGACTTTGTAGTGCTAGAAATGGAGGAGCACAAGAGTGCAACTCTCATTTTAGGAAGACCCTTCCTAGAAACTGGACGAACCCTCATTGACGTTCAAAAAGGGTAAGTGACCCTGAGAGTTAATGAGGATGAGTTTAGGCTGAATGATGTTGAAGCAATGAAGCATCCAGACACATCAAAAGACTGCATGAGTGTTGATATTATTGACTCCCTGGTGGAGGAGATCAATATGGCTGAGAGTCTCAAATCAGAACTAGAGGACATCTTTAAAGATGTTTAGCCTGATCTGGAGGAACCAGAGGAAATAAAAGAACCTCTAAAAACTCCTCAGGAAGAGGAGAAACCTCCTAAACCCGAGCTCAAACTACTACCACCATCCCTGAAATATGCATTCCTGGGAGAGGGTGACACTTTTCCTATAATCGTAAGCTCTGCTTTAGAGCCACAAGAAGAGAAAGCCCTAATTCAGGTGCTAAGGACACACAAGACAGCTCTTGGGTGGTCCATAAGTGATCTTAAGGGCATTAGCCCAGCCATATGCATGCACAAGATCCTATTGGAGGATAATGCTAAGCTAGTGGTTCAACTACAGAGGCGACTGGGATTATTTTTCCTATTTCTGATAGCCCCTGGGTGAGCCCTGTTCAAGTTGTATCCAAAAAGGGAGGCATGACAGTTATTCACAATGAAAAGAATGAACTAGTTCCTACAAGAACAGTTACAGGGTGGCGTATGTGTATTGACTATAGAAGGCTCAATACAGCCACCAGAAAGGATCATTTTCCTTTACCATTCATAGACCATATGCTAGAAAGACTAGCAGGTCATGACTATTACTACTTTTTGGATGGCTATTCAGGTTATAACCAAATTGCAGTAGATCAACAAGGGATCCTAGAAATTGAGTTGTTTGACGTATGGGGTATTGACTTCATGGGACCTTTTCCACCATCATACTCAAACACTTATATTCTGGTGGTAGTAGACTATGTATCTAAATGGGTAGAGGCAATTGCAACACCCACTAATGATACTAAGACAGTGCTAAAATTCCTCCACTTAGGAGTCACATAAATAGAAGTAATTAGTATTTTTATTTTTATTTTTATCATCTCCAAGTAAGCTATAATTTATTTTTCTCATCATCATTAAACATGAATAAAATAGCAGATTTTTTAGAATAAGGAGGCAATTTTTTTTCAAGTTCTTAATAAGAAAAATTCAAATTATTTATATGTGGTAGCAATACTTTTTATTTTTTGAATGAATGCTTGAACAGTGCATATTTTTTATAGTGAAGTTTATGAATGTTAAAATTGTTGGCCCTTGAAGGAATGATGAAGAAGAAAAAATGTTATTAATAATTTGAAAAATCATAAAATTGATTCTTGAATCAAGAAAAAGCAGTGAAAAACAAAAGCTTGCGAAAAAAATGGCAAAAAAATAAAAGAAAAGGAAAAAGCAAGCAGAAAAAGCCAATAGCCCTTTAAACCCAAAGGCAAGGGTAAAAAGGATCCAAGGCTTTGAGCATTAATGGATTTGAGGGTCTAAAGGAATAAAATCCTGGCCTAAGCGGCTGAATCAAGCTGTCCTTAACCATGTGCTTGTGGCATGCAGGTCCAAGTGAGAAACTTGAGACTGAGTGGTTAAAGTCGTGATCCAAGGCAAAGAAGAGTGTGCTTAAGAACTCTGGACACCTCTAGTTGGGGACTTTAGCAAAGCTGAGTCACAATCTGAAAAGGTTCACCCAGTTATGTGTCTGTGGCATTTATGTATCCAGTGGTAATATTGGAAAACAAAGTGCTTAGGGCCACGGCCAAGACTCATAAAGTAGCTGTGTTCAAGAATCAACATACTAAACTAGGAGAATCAATAACACTATCTAAATTTTGAGTTCCTATAGATACCAATCATTCTGAACTTTAAAGGATAAATTGAGATGCCAAAACTGTTCAGAAGCCAAAAAGCTACTAGTCCCGCTCATCTAATGAGAATTTGAGCTTCATATAAAACTCTGAGATGTTATTGCCTCTTGATTTTCTTTCTATCCTATTTTATTTATCTAGTTGCTTGAGGACAAGCAAAAGTTTAAGTTTGGTGTTGTGATGAGCGGATATTTTATACGCTTTTTGGGGGTATCTTCATATAGTTTTTAGTAGGATATAGCTACTTTTTAGTATATTTTTATTAATTTTTATGAAAAAATCACATTTCTGGACTTTACTATGAGTTTGTGTATTTTTTGTGATTTCAGGTATTTTCTAGCTGAAACTGAGGGACCTGAGCAAAAATCTAATTCAGAGGCTGAAAAAGGACTGCAGATACTGTTGGATTCTCACCTCCCTTCACTCGAAATGAATTTTCTGGAGCTACAAAAGCCCAATTTATAAGATCTCAATTGTGTTGGAAAGTAGACATCCTGGGCTTTCCAGCAATATATAATAGTCCATACTTTTCTCGAGTTTTGATGACGCAAACTGGCGTTTAACGCCAACTTTCTACCCTATTTAACTCCAAAACTGGGCTAAAAGCTAGAGTTAAACGCCCAAACTGGCACAAAAGCTGGAGTTAAATGCCAGGAATAGCCTATACACGTGAAAGCTTCATTTCTCAGTCCAAACACACACCAAGTGGGCCCCAAAAGTGGTTTTCTGCACTATCTATCTTAGCTTACTCATTTTCTGTAAACCTAGGTTACTAGTTGAGTATAAAAACTACTTTTAGATATTCATTCAGCACCTCATGAAATTTTACATATGAACTTTGTATCTTTCACAGCATGAGTCTCTAAACCCATGGTTGGGGGTGAGGAGCTCTGCTGTGTCTCGATGAATTAATGCAATTACTTCTGTTTTCTATTCAATCACGCTTGTTTCTGTTCTAAAATACTCACTCGCACTTAACCGTGATGAATGTGATGATCCGTGACACTCATCATCATTATCAACTTATGAACGCGTGCCTGACAACCACTTCCGTTCTATCTGTAATAGCTTGAGTGTGTATCTCTTGGGTTTCTGGTTCACGAGTTTGATTGCCTCTCCTGACAACAGAGCATTCAAATCCGTGAGGCCAGAGTCTTCGTGGTATAAGCTAGAATCAATTGGCATCATTCTTGAGATCCGAAAAGTCTAAAACTTGTCTATGGTATTCCGAGTAGGATCTGGGAAGGGATGACTGTGACGAGCTTCAAATTCACAATTGTTGGGCGCAGTGACAGCGTGCAAAAAGATCAATGGATCTTATTCCAACATAAGTGGGAACCGAAAGATGATTAGCCTTGTGCATGGACCTTTTTCACTGAGAGGATGGATGGTAACCATTGACAACGGTGATCCACCAACATACAGCTTGCCATGGAAGGAGTCTTGCGTGTGTAAAGAAGAAGACAGTAGGAATGCAGAAATTTAGAAGACAGAGCATCTCCAAAACTCCAACTTATTCTCCATTACTGCATAACAAGTATTTATTTCATGCTCTTTTACTTTTCGCAACTAAAACTAAGAACCATTATTGATATTCTGACTAAGAATAATAAGATAACAATAGCTTGCTTCAAGCCGGCAATCTCTGTGGGATCGACCCTTACTCACGTAAGGTATTACTTGGACGACCCAGTGCACTTGCTGGTTAGTTGTGCGGAATCGCAAAAGTGTGATTGTAATTTTTGTGCACCAGTATCCTTTACTAAGTTGAGTAAGCACTTAGTGTGGCAATTTTAGGAAGTTACATACCCAAATCAAGTTTATGTTGAAGCTTGATGTGTTTCAGATAGGATTATGTTGAGTCCTAGGAAATTGGTGTATGTAATACTTAAAAGATAGTGAAAATTCCACTAATGTTGTGGTGGAGACTGGATGGAGGTTGCATTGCACAAGCCAACTGAACTAGGATATATGGCCCTGTCACCTTCTTTCTTTCAGCTCTAATTCTGTTTTTCTGGTTTTATGAGACAAATGAAATTGTCTCCTGCATAATCCGTTGCACAGACTAAATAAGAGCCAAATTACAATTTCTAGTTTGAGGCTTTATTAATCAAAGTTAAAGAATGCTATAGATTCAATCCCCCTTCTCTAGGCCATCAAGAACCTTCAATTGGTATCAAGAGTCCGGTCTCAAGAATCAAGCTTCACTGCTTGAAAAGAAGGTCCAATGGTGAACAACATGGATACAATCACATTGTCCTACACTCTAATAGAGGGTCAGTCGAACAACAGGCCTCCTTTCTTCAATGGGAAGAATGATGCTTATTACTGGAAAGAAATGATGCGGATCTTCGTTTAATCAATTGATTACTACATATAGAAGATAGTTGTAAATGGTCCCAAAATTCCTACAAAGACTAGTGCTGATGGAGTGGTTACTCCAAGTGAGGAAGCCAAATGGAATGATGATGACAAAAAGAAGATGGAACTGAATGCTAAAGCTATAAACTTGTAGCACTATGCTATCAGCTTTGAGGAGTACCGAAAGGTGTCTAGATACACAACGGCAAAAGAAATCTGGGAGAAACTCCAAGTCATGCATGAAGGCACCAAACAAGTAAAAGAAATAAGGATTGATATGCTGCGAAAAGAGTATGAAATGTTTAGCGTGAAGGATAAAGAAAGTATTGATGAGATGTTTGAAAGATTCTTAATCATCATAAACAGCCTAGATGCTATGGGCATGACCCATAATGAACAAACTCTGATGAGGAAGCCTTACAAAAGAATGAGAATCAAAAGCTACTATCCTAGCCGAGAGTAACAACTTGAGTCCACTAACCTATGATGAGTTGAGAGGAAAACTCCTAGTATATGAAACTACACACACCAGCCAAGACACAAACGAAAAAGGAGTGGCCTTAAAATCAAAAGTCGAATCTGTGAAAAGTAGTTCAAGTGATAATTTTTCAGATGACGAACTTGTATTTTTTTCTAGGAGACTAAGGAGGCTAATGAGGAACAAAAGCAGGTATAAGAGATCAAGCTCAAAAGAGTACAAGAAGGATTTGAGAAAAGTAATCTGTCACAATTGCAAGGAGGCAGGACATTTCAAGTTCAACTTTCCAAAATTTAAGAAAGAGGACAAGGCAAAGAAATAAAAGAAGAAAGTGCTCATAGCTTCTTAGGAGGACCTCAAAAATGAGTTAGATGAGGAAGAATACTCTGAAGATGAAACACGAATTTGTTTCATGGTTGGTGAAGATCCACAAAAAGAGGTAAACTACTATGACTTATTTCTTGAAGATTTACATGTTATTGTTGATGATCTCACTCACCATTCTAAAAAATTGCTGAATAAATACAACAAATGCAAATCTGAAAATGAAGTTTTGAAAGCTGAAAATGAGTTTCTGAAAGAAAAAGTGAAGGAGATTGAATATGCTATTGATCTTATTGAAGAAAATAGATTCTTAAAATCTAAAATTGAAAGGAAAACACATCATTGATCCTTCTCAAGAACTTGTTGCTGAAAATAAAAGATTAAATCAAATGATTAAAAGTTTGAAAATTTGCACATAGTTCAAGTAACTTGGACAAATTACTTGCTAACCAAAGAGCATTGTTTGAAAAATCAGGTTTGCAAAATTCTGAGCATCATCCTCAAAAATAAAACCTTCATTTGATTAATCTGGTCTTGGATATTCATCTAACATTGATGCTACATTTGAAAAGCCTTATTTTGATAAAAATGCATTTTTTTAAGATTTGAACTTGCTTCAAATAACTCTAGTCTGGGTTACATCTCTAACAATGAGGCCGTTTTTAGAATACCCTTCTTTCACAAAAGAGCCTCACGTTCTAGAAACCCATTTGTGTCGAGAAATTCTGGTATAAGGTATTTTGCAAGAGGAGGTGCTAATGCTAGAAATGAATTTATCAAAAGAAATGCACTATTTTCAAATACCAGAAAATTCAACCTTTTAATCACCATCAGCATCATAACTTTAATCATTTTTAGTAACATGCACACAGAAATCACTGCTTTAATTTCAATATACCTGGTTACTCTTCTTCTCAATGCTTCATTGACAAAAGAAGAGTAGGAAACAAAACATACAAGATTGTTTGTGATTTTAATGCACTTGGACAACCAAGATGGATTAACTTCAAAGGATCCAAATTAGTTTAGATACTTAAGGTTACTTAAGAGTGTGAGCAGATTTGACTAGCATCCAAGAAGAAGAAAGACATGTGGTACTTGGATAGCGGATGCTCTAGGCACATGACGGAAAGGTCAACTTTCTTCATCAAACTCAACAAGTATGATGGACGATTTGTGACCTTTGGAGATGATGGTAAAGGTAAAATCATTGCATTTGGAAAAGTACCTAAAGATCTCTCTACCTTTATTGATGATGTTTTCTTGGTTGATGGGTTGAAGCATAATCTTTTGAGTATTAGCCAATTGTTGATTTGGGTTACTTGGTAATTTTCAAAAGATTAGAATGCCTTGTTGTGAGTGAAAAGACTAATGAAATATTTTTTTGTTGCTAACTGTTGTGATAATGTATATGGTCTCACTCTTGATAAACTAAAGAATCAAAATGTAGCATGTTTCAAATAAACAAGCTTGTTAAAAAGAAATTAGTGAAAGGTCTTCCTAAGATTAAGTTTGACAAAGACATTACATGTGATTCTTGTCAAATGAAAAAACAAACAAAAAGTTCATTTAAACAAAAGAAAGATATTTCTATTAAAAGACCACTTGAATTTCTACACATTGATCTCTTTGGTCCAACAAGAAATCAAAGTTTGGGTGGTAAACATTATGGTTTAGTAGTTGTGGATGATTATACAAGATTTGGTTGGGTTTTATTTATTACACAGAAAAATGATGCATTTTCGGCCTTTGAGGTTTTTAGCAAAAGAATTCAAAATGAAAAGGATTTGAAGATTGCTTCTATTAGAAGTGATCATGGAAAAGAATTTGAAAATCAATCTTTTGAATCCTTTTGTGATGAACCTGGAATTTCACATAACTTTTCTTGTCCAAGAACACCCTAACAAAATAGTATTGTGGAACAAAGAAATAGAAATCTTCAAGAAATGGCTAGGGCTATGTTATGTGAAAGAGAAGTCCTCAAGTTCCTTTGGGATTAAGTTGTGAACACGGCATGCTACATTTTAAATAGAACAATCATAAGGAAATTTTTGAAGAAAACTCCTTATGAGCTTTGAAACGGAAAGCCACCAAATTTGAATTACTTTCATATCTTTAGATGCAAATGCTTTGTTTTAAACCCAAAAGAAAATTTAGGAAAGTTTGATCCAAAAGCATATGAATGTATCTTTGTAGGTTACTCCACAACTAGCAAAGCATATAGAGTTTACCATTAAGATGTGATGCGTGAGCTTCTTTCTTATATTTTCTTAGTGAATTTGCATGTGAATTTGTTGAATTAAATCAAGATTTAGGTGTTTTGGAACTCCATGAATGCTACTTTGAGTTGTGTTGCAATTTGATTTAGGTAGCATTCAGGCAAATTCGGCAGAGTCCAAAACAAAAAAAGGAGTAAATTCCATACTGTCAGAGTGGTGCCAAACACCACCTCACCAGCGTTTGGTGCCGGATTACACAAAAATCCCCTTTTGTTGCTGCCATACTGGCGCCAAACGCCACATCCTGGCGTTTGGCACCAAGATCATTGGAATGCGTGAAAGGTCATACGTACGTGGCGCCAAACAACACCAAGCTCAAGTTTGGCGCCAGTACGCTCAAGAAGAAAGGCTTCCACGTGAATCAGCATCAAATCTTTTGATTTAATTTAGTTTTTAAATTAAGTTTTAAATTAAGAAAATATATTTTTAGGTTTTAAAACTTATATTTTATACTAATTAGGATTAGATATAAAAAGAGGAGATAACTTGGCCTAAGGTTTCTTCTTCTCTTTCTCCTCCTCCGAACTTTTACAACTTTTCTCAGCTAGGGTTTCTCCACACCATGGCAACTAAACCTCCATAGTTAAGGTTAGGAACTCTATTATTTTAATGGATTAATACTATTGTCACTCTTCTCTTAATCAATGCACTGTTTTATTTTCAATGATTGATTTCATTTTTCATCCTAAGGATTAGAGTATATTGGTAGATAACTCTTTTTCTACTTGAATTCTTGTTGAATCTTGAAAAAGTTAAATCACTTGAATAACCGCTTGAAATCAATTTCTCACAATTCTCTAATTACCTGGATTTAACGTGATACATGATATATAATCATCTTATCTTTGGGTACCTAGGGTTTGTATGGCTCATAAACTAGGATTGGACTTAAACTTCTAATTTAAATTAAGTAACCAGGAAATTGGTAGTTGGTTTGGTTAGAAAAGATTAAAATGCTAAGGAATTAGGGTTTAATCAATTAGGGTTTGCCATGAATTGAATCTTTGCATGATTAAAGTGGGTGATAAGAACTATTAATCCGGAAATTTAACACTCTCCAAAGCCTTAACTATTTTCTCATATAATTCTCACAACCCATTTACTGTTTGCTTTCTTAAATCTTCTAAATTATTGTTTTATGCAATTTAGAACTCAAAATACTCTTTTTTTCTTGTCTGATTAAGTTAATCACTTAACATTGTTGCTTGATCCATTAATCCTCGTGGGATCGACCCTCACTCATCTGAGGTATTACTTGGTATGACCCGGTCACTTGCTAGTTAGTTTGTGGTTTTCAAAATTCGCACCAAGTTTTTGGCTCCGTTGCTGGGGATTGACTGTGATTGACAACTATCCGTTGTTTGATTACCTAGATTAGACATGTTCTTGCTTTAATTTGTTTAATTTTTTCTTTGAATATTTGAATTCCATTGAGCATTTTTCCTTTGTCTTATTTATTTTATTTTCTTATTTTCCCTCTTTTAATTTTTGAACTTTTATTTTCTTTTTCTTTAATTTTTAAAAAATTTATTTTCTTTTATTCTAGTTCATTTTATTTTATTTTGTTTACTCAGTTTAGCTCACTAGGAATTCTCTTCAGTCTGACATAGAAATTCTTACTTTATCTTGTTTTCTGTTTGTTTGTTAGTAGGAATAGAGACAAGAAACCTCTTCTTGACTTTGATCCTGAGATTGAAAGGACTCTAAGAAGATGCCTACAACAGGCTAGGCTTATAGGACTGCTGAGAATCCCAAGGTTAATTTTTAGAAAGAAGCTAAAAAAATCACTATGGAGCTAGACAACAACAATAATGTTGCTATCCCTAATGGCTCCTGAGCAACCTAAAAGGACACTTGGCTCCTACACTGCTCCAAATCGTAACTCATTACATTGGTGCAATAAAATTGTCAGTTTCTTGGACCTCTACAGGAAGACCAAAACTTGTTCATCTCTAATTTCTTATAAATTTGTGATACAGTAAAGACTAATGGAGTCCATCCTGATATTTATTAGTTGTTACTCTTCCCATTTGCTGTAAGGGACAGAAGTAAGTAGTGGTTTGATACACAACCCAAGGAGAGTCTTAATACATGGGATAATGTGGTCAGTGAATTTTTGACTAAGTTCTTCCTACCTTAGAGACTGGCCAAGCTGAGGACCGATGTTCATACATGAAGATAATAAGAGGGTGAATCTCTCTATGAAGTTTGGGAGAGATACAAAGTTATGCTTAGAAAATGCCTTCCCGACATGTTTCCGGATTAGATTTAGTTACAGATTTTCTATGATTGGATTACTCAGGCTGCCAGGACCTCTTTGGATAATTCTGTAGGAGGATCCCTTCATATGAAGAAAACCACCGAAGAGGCTCTAGAGTTGATTGAAATGGTTACTAACAACCAATATTTATATTCTTCTGAGAGGACCGTCATTACATGGAACTAGATGCTCTGGATACCCTTCTTGCCTAGAATAAACCCATGTCTCAATAGATAAATGCTATTTTTCAACACTTGGGTGGATTGCAAGTCTCAGCTATTAATACCCAAGATGCGTATTATGACATGAGTGGTGGCTTTCCTCAAGATGAGAACTATAATTTTGGTCAATTTTTCCATGAACAGCTAAATTACATGGGCAATTCCTCTACACCCCCAATTATGATCCTTTTTATAACACTTATAATCCGAAATGGAGGAATCACCCACAAAGGCAACCGAATTTCAACAACAATACTTCTTCTCAGGGTAACTTTATTCAGAATAACTTCAACAACAACTGTCAGTTTTAGCCCTCTCAACAACATCAAGCACCTTCTCATTCTCAGAAATCTTCTAAATTGGAATCTATAGTTGCAGAGCTCTCCAAGAGTACTCAGTTTCATGCAAAAAACCAAAGCTTTAATCAGAAATTTGGAGATTCAAATGAGTCAGTTGAGTAGGTAAGCACTTGAGAGGTCTCCCAATACCTTCCCTAGTGATACAGTGCCTAACCCAAGGAAAGAGTGCAAGGCCATACAGTTGAGAAGTGGTAAGGTAGCAGGTTCAGAAGCAAAAGTTAGTGATGAGCCAATTGAAAAAGAAGCTCGAAAGAAGACTGAGAATAAAGTAGAGCACACCCCACTGAGGCATCCGGACAACCCCTTTCCGGTTGATCTTGAGCAACATCCAGTGAAGTCTCCAGCACCTGAGTATAAGCTAAAAATGCCATATTCTTAAAGGTTTCAGAAGGCATCCAAAGACAAGCAGTTTTTAAGATTTTTAGAGGTCTTCAGGAAGTTTCAGATCAACATTCCTTTTACAAAGGCCCTTGAGCAAATGCCTCTTTATGCTAGGTTCATGAAGGAGTTGTTGACTAATAAGAAGAACTGGAAAGTGAGTGAACAGTGGTGCTAACAAAGGAATGTCTTGCAATTATTCAGTAGGATCTCCCTAAAAAGATACAGGATCTAGAAAGCTTTCCAATTCCTTGCACCATTGGAGACATTACTATTCAGAGGGCATTATGTGATCTTGGAGCTAGTATCAATCTCATGCTACTTTTCTTGATGAGAAAGCTCCAAATTAATGAGGTAAAACCCACTTGTATTTCTCTTTAACTTGCTGACCATTTAATTAAATTTCCTCTTGGAGTTGTTGAGAATTTATTGGTGAAAGTGGCATCTTTCATTTTTCCTGCTGATGTTGTCATACTGGATATGGAAGAGGACAAGAATGCCTCTATTATTTTGGGAGACCCTTTTTAGCTACAGGGAGAGTCCTTATTGATGTACAAAAGGGTGAGTTGACTTTGAGAGTCAATGAAGAAGAGGTTGTCCTTAATGTGCTTGAAGCTCTGCAACATCCTAGTGATTCTGAGAGATTTATGAGAGTTGATCTTATTGATCCACTGATTCAAGAGGTTTTTAAAACTGAATAGCTTGATGGTGTTTTAGAGACCCCTCTAGAGGATGATTTGCTTGAAATTGATAATTCACCACTTCAAGAGAGGGAACCAAAAATGCCACCTAAGGAAGAATGGCCACCGAAGCTTGAGTTGAAGCCCTTGCCTCCCTCTTTGAAGTATGAATTTCTAGGCGAGTGGTGCATGAAATTGCAATCACACTTTTGCAACTCCGCACAACTAACCAGCAAGTGCACTGGGTCGTCCAAGTAATACCTTGCGTGAGCAAGGGTCGATCCCACGGAGATTGTTGGCTTGAAGCAAGCTATGGTTATCTTGTAAATTTTAGTCAGGATATCAGAAATTATCAGGATTGATTGTGAAAAGCAAAAGAACATGAAATGATTACTTGTTTTGCAGTAATGGAGAATAGGTTGAGGTTTGGAGATGCTCCATCTTCTGAATCTCTGCTTTCCTACTGTCTTCTTCTTCAAGCACGCAAGGCTCCTTCCATGGCAAGCTGTGTGTAGGGTTTCACCGTTGTCAATGGCTACCTCCCATCCTCTCAGTGAAAATGATTGCCAATGCTCTGTCACAGCATGCGGAATTCATCTGTCGGTTCTCAATCAGGCCGGAATAGAATCCAGTGATTCTTTTGCGTCTGTCACTAACGCCCCGCCTTCAGGAGTTTGAAGCTCGTCACAGTCATTCAATCATTGAATCCTACTCAGAATACCACAGACAAGGTTTAGACCTTCCGGATTCTCTTGAATGCCGCCATCAGTTCTAGCTTATACCACGAAGATTCCGATTAAAGAATCCAAGAGATAACTACTTAATCTAAGGTAGAACGGAGGTGGTTGTTAGGCACACGTTCATAGTTGAGAATGATGATGATTGTCACGGATCATCACATTCATCCGGATTAAGAACAAGTATTATCTTAGAATGGAAGCAAGCATGATTGAATGAGAAACAGTAGTAATTGCATTAATCCATCAAGACACAGCAGAGCTCCTCACCCCCAACCATGGGGTTTAGAGACTCATGCCGTGGAAGTACACAAAGGAAACGTGTAAAGTGTCATGAGGTACTGATACAATGTCAAAAGATCCTATTAATAGTAAACTAGTAACCTAGGGTGTACAGAAATGAGTAAATGACGTAAAAATCCACTTCTGGGTCCACCTGGTGTGTGCTTGGGCTGAGCAATGAAGCATTTTCGTGTAGAGACCTTTTCTGGAGTTAAACGCCAGCTTTCATGCCAGTTTGGGCGTTTAACTCCAAGTTTTATGCCAGTTCCGGCGTTTAACGCTGGAATTTCTGAGGGTGACTTTGAGCGCCGGTTTGGGCCATCAAATCTTGGGCAAAGTATGGACTATCATATATTGCTGGAAAGCCCAGGAAGTCTACTTTCCAATGCCGTTGAGAGCGCGCCAATTGGGCTTCTGTAGCTCCAGAAAATCCGCTTCGAGTGCAGGGAGGTCAGAATCCAACAGCAACTGCAGTCCATTTCAGTCTCTGAATCAGATTTTTGCTCAGGGCCCTCAATTTCAGCCAGAAAATACCTGAAATCACAGAAAAACACACAAACTCATAGTAAAGTCCAGAAAAGTGAATTTTAGCTAAAAACTAATAAAAATATACTAAAAACTAACTAAATTATACTAAAAGTATACTAAAAACAATGCCAAAAAGCATACAAATTATCCGCTCATCACAACACCAAACTTAAATTGTTGCTTGTCCCCAAGCAACTGAAAATCAAAATAGGATAAAAAGAAGAGAATATACTATAGACTCCAAAATATCAGGGAAACATAGCTCCAATTAGATGAGCGGGACTAGTAGCTTTTTGCCTCCGAACAGTTTTGGCACCTCACTCTATCCCTTGAAGTTCAGAATGATTGGCATCTATAAGAACTCAGAACTCAGATAGCGTTATTGATTCTCTTAGTTGAGCATAATGATTCTTGAACATAGCTAGTGTATGAGTCTTGGCTGTGGCCCAAAGCACTCTGTCTTCCAGTATTACCACCAGATACGTACATGCCACAGACACATAATTGGGTGAACCTTTTCAGATTGTGACTCAGCTTTGCTAAAGTCCCCAATTAGAGGTGTCCAGGGTTCTTAAGCACACTCTTGTTGCCTTGGATCACAACTTTATTTCTTTCTTTTTCTTTTTCTTTTCTCCTTCTCTTTTTTTTTCGAAATTTTTTTTTTGTATCCACTGCTTTTTCTTGCTTCAAGAATCAATCAAATGATTTTTAGATCCTCAATAACAGTTCTCTTTTTCCTCATTCTTTCAAGAGCCAACAATTTTTAACATTCTCAAAACAACAAATTCAAGAGACATATGCACTGTTCAAGCATTCATTCAGAAAGCAAAAAGTATTGTCACCACATCAAACTAATTCAACTAGTTTCAATGATAAATTTCGAAATCCTGTACTTCTTGTTCTTTTGTGATTAAAGCATTTTTCATTTAAGAGAGGTGATGGATTCATAGGATATTCATATCTTTAAGGCATAAACTCTAAATTTTATTAATTATGAATTAAGAACAAGACTCAGAGATAAATATAAGATGAGACTAAAAAATAAAAATAGAGAACAAAACAAAATAAAAAAAACGTAAAAACATAGGCTCCTAATGATAGAGGTTTTCACAGAGTTAGGACTCAACAACCTTGATTTTGAGAAGTGGATGCTCCCTCAATCTTGAGAGGAGAATTTTTGGCGTTTCAACTCTTGGAGTTCACGCCCCTGCTTCTCTTGTTCCTTCCATTGACTTCTTGGTGATTGACCTTTCAATGGGTATGAATTCATCTGCTTCCATCTTTACCCCAGCCTCTTTACAGAGCAAGGAGATCAAGCTTGGGTAAGCCAATTTGGTTACAGTGGAATTCTTATTTGCAATTGTGTAGATCTCACAAGCAATCACATGATGAACCTCCACTTCTTTTCCAAGCATAATGCAATGAATCATCACTGCTCTCTTGATGGTGACCTCAGAACGGTTGCTAGTGGGCAATATGGAACGCCCAATAAAGTCTAGCCACCCTCTTGCAATTGGCTTGAGGTCTCCCCTCTTGAGTTGGTTTGGGACACCCTTTGAATTGGTTATCCACTTAGTCCCAGGGAGGCATATGTCCTCTAGAACTTGATCCAACCCTTTATCTGCTCTTACCATCCTCCTATTGAAGGAATCAGGATCATCTTGCAGTTGAGGTAGTTTGAAGATTTCTCTTATTTTGTCCAGATGGAAGTACATAACTTTCCCTCTGACCATGGTTCTGTAGGTATGGTAAGCAGTTCCAGTCATTCTCTGCTTATCTGTTAGCCACAGATTTGAGTAGAATTCCTGAACCATGTTCCTTCCAACCTTTATTTCAGGATTGGTTAGAACTTCCCATCCTCTGTTTCGAATTTGCTCTTGGATCCCCGGATATTCATCTTCTTTCAGATCAAATTTAACTTCCGGGATCACTGACCTCAGACCCATTATTTTGTGATAATGGTCTTCATGTTCTTTGGTTAAGAACTTCTCTTGATTCCAAAGATTCTTTGGATTAGTCTCTTTCTTTCCTCTTAAATTGGTTTGTTTTCCCTTAGGAGCCATGATCTTGATGAATCTTGGCTTAGTGATCACGGAAACGCACACCAAACTTAGAGGTTTGCTTGTCCTCAAGCAAAAGAAAAGAAAGAAGATAGAAAGAGGAAGAGGAAATTCGAATGGTGTGGTGGAAAGAGAGAGCCAAATGTGAATTTATAAGGTGGGGAGGGGAGTTTTCGAAAAAAAAGAGAGATTTGAAAGGAGATTTGAGAAGATATGGAAAGAAATTGAGAAAAGGGTGATTTTTTTGAACAAAATTTGGGAATGATTTGAGAGATTTGAAGAGTGATTTTAGATTTTTGAAAATTTGAAAGTGAATGATGAGAGATTGAAATGTATTTTTGTAGAAAAATATGGGTAAGAAAAGGAAAGTTTGAAAAAATCTGATTTGAAAACAAAACTGTGGTCCCCCCACCTTTCTGGCGTTAAACGCCCAGAATGGCACCCATTCTGGCGTTTAACGCCCATTTGGTGCCCCTTTTGGGCGTTTAACGCCCAGCCAGGTGCCCTGGCTGGCGTTAAACGCCAGAAATCCTTTAGCACTGGGCGTTTTTCTGAACGCCCAGGATGCTGCACACCTGGCGTTAAACGCCCAGAATGGTGCCCATTCTGGCGTTTAACGCCCAAAATGGCACCATTCCTAGCGTTAAACGCCCAGAATGATACCCATTCTGGCGTTTAACGCCCAAAATACCCCTTACTGGCGTTTTTTCGCCAGTAAGCTCATTTTCTCTGCTTTTTGAGCTGAATCCTTCTGTAACTCTGTGAATTCCTTCATTTTTGATACTTGCCTCTGTAAGAACTAATCATATAACCTCCTAATGACTGGGTTGCCTCCCAGCAAGCGCTTCTTTACTGTCTTTAGCTGGACTTCCACAGAGAATCACTCAAGTCTCAGTTTTGAGCACTCCTGCTCAAAGTTTCCTTCAAGATAATGCTTGATTCTCTGTCCATTAACAATGAACTTCTTGTCAGAATCAATATCCTGAAGCTCAACATATCCATATGGTGACACTCCTGTAATCACATACGGACCCCTCCACCGGGATTTGAGTTTTCCTGGAAACAGTCTGAGCCTAGAGTTGAAGAGCAGAACTTTTTGTCCTGGCTCAAAGACTCTGGTTGACAACTTCTTGTCATGCCATTTCTTTGCCTTTTCCTTATAAATTTTTGCATTTTCAAAGGCATTGAGTCTGAACTCCTCTAGCTCATTTAGCTGGAGCAGTCTTTTTTCGCCAGCTAACTGTGCATCCATGTTTAGGAATCTGGTTGCCCAGTAGGCTTTATGTTCCAGTTCCACGGGCAAATGACAGGCCTTCCCATATACTAGTTGGTATGGGGAGGTTCCTATAGGAGTCTTGAATGCTGTTCTGTATGCCCACAGAGCATCATCCAAGCTTTTTGCCCAATCCTTTCTCCGGGCTATCACAGTCCGTTCCAGGATTCTTTTTAGCTCTCTGTTAGAGACCTCAGCTTGCCCATTTGTCTGTGGATGATACGGAGTTACCACTTTGTGGCTAATTCCATATCTAACCATAGCAAGGTGTAGCTGTTTATTGCAGAAATGAGTGCCCCCGTCACTGATTAGCACTCTGGGAACGCCAAACCTGCTGAAAATGTTTTTCTGGAGGAATTTCAGTACGGTCTTGGTATCATTAGTGGGTGTAGCAATTGCTTCTACCCACTTAGATACATAGTCCACTGCCATCAGAATGTAAGTGTTTGAGTATGATGGTGGAAATGGCCCCATGAAGTCAATTCCCCATACATCAAACAATTCTATCTCTAATATCCCTTGTTGAGGCATGGCATATCCATGAGGCAGGTTACCAGCTCTTTGGCAACTGTCACAGTTACGCACAAACTCTCGGGAATCTTTATAGAGAGTAGGCCAGTAGAAGCCACATTGGAGGACTTTAGTGGCTGTTCGCTCACTTCCAAAATGCCCTCCATACTGTGATCCATGGCAGTGCCATAGGATCCTTTGTGCTTCTTCTCTGGGTACACATCTGCGGATCACTCCGTCAGCACATCTCTTAAAGAGATATGGTTCATCCCAGAGGTAGTACTTGGCATCTGAAATTAATTTCTTTCTCTGCACGTAGCTGTACTCTTTGGGAATGAACCTCACAGCTTTAAAATTTGCAATATCTGCAAACCATGGAGCTTCCTGAATGGCAAAGAGTTGCTCATCTGGGAAAGTCTCAGAGATCTCAGTAGAAGGGAGGGACGCCCCTGCTACTGGTTCTATTCGGGACAGATGATCAGCTACTTGGTTCTCTGTCCCTTTTCTGTCTCTTATTTCTATATCAAACTCTTGCAGAAGCAACACCCATCTTATAAGCCTGGGTTTTGAATCCTGCTTTGTGAGTAAGTATTTAAGAGCAGCATGGTCAGTGTACACAACCACTTTGGACCCCACTAGATAGGATCTAAACTTGTCAATGGCATAGACCACTGCAAGTAACTCTTTTTCTGTGGTAGTGTAGTTCTTCTGTGCGTCATTTAGAACACGGCTGGCATAGTAAATGACATGCAGAAGCTTGTTATGCCTCTGTCCCAACACTGCACCAATGGCATGGTCACTGGCATCACACATTAGCTCAAATGGCAATGTCCAATCTGGTGCAGAGATGACTGGTGCTGTGACCAGCTTAGCTTTCAGGGTCTCAAATGCCTGCAGACACTGTGTGTCAAACACAAATGGTGTGTCAGCAGCTAACAGGTTACTCAAAGGTTTTGCAATTTTCGAAAAATCTTTTATAAACCTTTTGTAAAATCCTGCATGCCCCAGAAAGCTTCTGATTGCCTTAACATTGGCAGGTGGTGGTAATTTTTCAATTACCTCTACCTTTGCCTTATCCACCTCTATTCCCTTGCTTGAAATTTTGTGCCCAAGGACAATTCCTTCAGTCACCATAAAGTGACATTTCTCCCAGTTTAAAACCAGGTTAGTCTCTTGGCACCTTTTCAAGACAAGTGCTAGGTGATTAAGACAGGAGCTAAATAAGTCTCCATATACTGAAAAGTCATCCATGAAGACTTCCAGAAATTTCTCTACCATATCTGAGAAGATAGAGAGCATGCACCTCTGAAAGGTTGCAGGTGCATTGCACAGACCAAAAGGCATTCTCCTGTAGGCAAACACGCCAGAAGGGCAAGTGAATGCTGTTTTCTCTTGGTCCTGAGGATCTACTGCAATTTGGTTGTAGCCTGAATAGCCGTCCAAAAAGCAGTAATAATCATGGCCAGCTAGTCTTTCTAGCATTTGGTCTATGAATGGTAAAGGAAAATGATCCTTTCTGGTGGCTGTATTGAGCCTTCTGTAGTCAATACACATGAGCCACCCTGTGACTGTCCTTGTAGGAACCAGTTCATTTTTTTCATTATGAACCA
The DNA here is from genome assembly GCF_014773155.1 of Arachis stenosperma. Classification (NCBI taxonomy): domain Eukaryota; kingdom Viridiplantae; phylum Streptophyta; class Magnoliopsida; order Fabales; family Fabaceae; genus Arachis; species Arachis stenosperma. Next base: position 17,977,524 of record NC_080378.1, read on the forward strand.
CTGTCATGCCTCCCTTTTTGGGAACAACTTGGACAGGGCTCACCCAGGGGCTATCAGAAATAGGATAAATAATCCCAGCCTCTAGTAATTTAGTGACCTCTTTCTGCACCACCTCCTTCATGGCAGGATTTAGCCTCCTCTGTGGTTGGACCACTGGTTTGGCATTATCCTCCAATAGGATTTTGTGCATGCATCTAGCTGGGCTAATGCCCTTAAGATCACTTATGGACCACCCAAGAGCTGTCTTGTGTGTCCTTAGCACTTGAATCAGTGCTTCCTCTTCCTGTGAATTTAAAGCAGAGCTTATAATCACTGGAAAAGTGTCACCCTCTCCCAGAAATGCATACTTCAGGGATGGTGGTAGTGGTTTGAGTTTAGGCTTGGGAGGCTTATTCTCCTCCTGAGGAATTTTCGAAAATTCCTTTGCCTCCTCTAGTTCTTCTTGATCAGGTTGAGCATCTTTGAAGATGTCCTCAAGCTCTGATTCTAGGCTTTCAGTCATATTGATCTCTTCTACCAGAGAGTCAATAATGTCAGTGCCCATGCAGTCTATTGGTGTGTCTGGATGCTGCATAGCTTTTACAGCATTCAACTTGAACTCATCCTCATTGACTCTCAAGGTTACTTCCCCTTTTTGTACATCAATGAGAGTTCGTCCAGTTGCTAGGAAAGGTCTTCCTAGAATGAGAGTTGCACTCTTGTGCTCCTCCATTTCCAGCACCACAAAGTCAGTTGGAAAGGCAAATGGCCCAACCTTGACAATCATGTCCTCAATTATGCCTGATGGGTGTTTAATGGAGCCATCAGCAAGTTGGAGGCATATCCGGGTTGGTTTGACTTCTCCAGTCAACCCAAGCTTTCTGATAGTGGATGCAGGTATTAGATTGATGCTTGCTCCAAGATCACATAGAGCTGTCTTAGTGCAAGCACCTTCTAATGTACATGGTATCATAAAGCTTCCTGGATCTTGAAGCTTTTCTGGTAAGCTTTTCAATATGACTGCACTGCATTCTTCAGTGAGAAACACTTTTTCAGTTTCTCTCCAATCCTTCTTATGACTTAGGATTTCTTTCATGAACTTAGCATAAGAAGGTATTTGCTCAAGTGCCTCTGCAAACGGAATCTTTATTTCAAGAGTCCTTAGATAGTCTGCAAAGCGAGCAAATTGCTTATCCTGCTCCGCTTGGCGGAGTTTTTGAGGATAAGGCATTTTGGCTTTATATTCTTTAACCTTAGATGCTGCAGGTTTATTCCTTACAGAAGTGGTTGAGGAAGCCTTGTTAGAGGGATTACTGTCAGCACTCTCAGGTGTCTGATTCTCCCTAGGCGTCTGAACGCCAGGATTGGGTGGAAATTGGGCGTTTAACGCCAACTTTTCTCCCTTTTCTGGCGTTTGAACGCCAGAACTGGGCAAGGAATGGGCGTTTAACGCCAGCTTTCCTTCCCTTTCTGGCGTTTGAACGCCAATAACGTTCCTCTCTGGGCTCTTACTGTCCTCAGAGGGATTTTGAACAGTGGTTTGGTTGTCCTCTGTCAATTGTTCCTTGTTTGGCTTTTTACTCTTTTGAGCAGTGTTATTCAGGGTCTTCCCACTCCTCAATTGAACTGCTTGACATTCCTCTGTTATCTGTTTAGATATTTGCTGTTTTGCTTGATTCAACTGCAGTTCTATGCTCTTGTTAGCAACTTTAGTTTCATAGAGCATCTCTTTAAAGTCTGCTAACTGTTCTGTCATCAGGAGCAATTGTTGATTAAGCTCAATTATCTGTTCTTGAGGATTAGGGTCATTGACTACTGCCATGACTTCCTCTTTTGGAGAGAACTCATTGCTAGAGTACAGATATTGGTTTCTAGCAACAGTGTCTATAAGCTCTTGAGCTTCTTCAATTGTCTTCCTCATGTGTATAGATCCACCAGCTGAGTGGTCTAAAGACATCTGAGCTTTTTCTGTAAGCCCATAGTAGAAAATGTCTAACTGTACCCACTCTGAAAACATTTCAGAGGGACATTTCCTTAGCATACCTCTATACCTCTCCCAGGCATTATAAAGGGATTCATTATCCTCTTGTTTAAAGCCTTGGATGTCCAGCCTTAACTGTGTCATCCTTTTTGGAGGGTAAAAATGATTCAGGAATTTGTCTGACAACTGTTTCCATGTCTTTATGCTTGCTGTAGGTTGGTTATTCAACCACCTTTTAGCTTGATCTTTTACAGCAAATGGAAACAGTAATAGTCTGTAGACATCCTGATCAACCTCTTTATCATGTACTGTGTCAGCAATTTGTAAAAACTGTGCCAGAAACTCAGTAGGTTCTTCCTGTGGAAGACCGGAATACTGGCAATTTTGCTGCACTATGATAATGAGTTGAGGATTTAGTTCAAAGCTGCTTGCTTTGATGGGAGGTGTACAGATGCTACTCCCATATGCAGCTGTAATGGGGTTAGCATATGACCCCAGAGTCCTTTTGGACTGATTGATCCCACTTAAGTCCATAATGGACAAAAGGGAAATGATAATGATTGCAAAGAGATAAATTTTGTTTTTTTTTTTTGAATTACACGAAAAAAATAAAATAAAACAAAATAAAATTAAAATAGAAATTCGAAAATCAAAAAGAAAATAAGATCAAAGCAAATTGAAAACTGAATCAATTAGTTAATTAAAAAGATTTTGAAAATAGCAATTAAAAAGATATGATTGAAAAAATTTTTATGAAAAAGATTTGATTTTTGAAAAGAGGAAAGAGAAAAACACAAAAAGACACCAAACTTAAAATTTTAGAAAATTAAACACTAATTTTTCGAAAATTTTTTAAGGGAAAAACACAAAGAGGACACCAAACTTAGAATTTTTATGAATCAAAAAGGGACTAAGAACATGCAAAATCGAAAATTAAAAGAAAAACAAAAGCATGCAATTGACACCAAACTTAAAATATGAAACTAGACTCAACTAAAAGACTCTAAACCAACAAAAATAAAACAGTCCTAATCTAAGCAACAAGATAAGCCGTCAGTTGTCCAAACTCAACAATCCCCGGCAACGGCGCCAAAAACTTGGTGCACGAAATTGCAATCACACTTTTGCAACTCCGCACAACTAACCAGCAAGTGCACTGGGTCGTCCAAGTAATACCTTGAGTGAGCAAGGGTCGATCCCACGGAGATTGTCGGCTTGAAGCAAGCTATGGTTATCTTGTAAATCTTAGTCAGGATATCAGAAATTATCAGGATTGATTGTGAAAAGCAAAAGAACATGAAATGATTACTTGTTTTGCAGTAATGGAGAATAGGTTGAGGTTTGGAGATGCTCCATCTTCTGAATCTCTGCTTTCCTACTGTCTTCTTCTTCAAGCACGCAAGGCTCCTTCCATGGCAAGCTGTGTGTAGGGTTTCACCGTTGTCAATGGCTACCTCCCATCCTCTCAGTGAAAACGATTGCCAATGCTCTGTCACAGCATGCGGAATTCATCTGTCGGTTCTCAATCAGGCCGGAATAGAATCCAGTGATTCTTTTGCGTCTGTCACTAACGCCCCGCCTTCAGGAGTTTGAAGCTCGTCACAGTCATTCAATCATTGAATCCTACTCAGAATACCACAGACAAGGTTTAGACCTTCCGGATTCTCTTGAATGCCGCCATCAGTTCTAGCTTATACCACGAAGATTCCGATTAAAGAATCCAAGAGATAACTACTTAATCTAAGGTAGAACGGAGGTGGTTGTCAGGCACACGTTCATAGTTGAGAATGATGATGATTGTCACGGATCATCACATTCATCCGGATTAAGAACAAGTATTATCTTAGAATGGAAGCAAGCATGATTGAATGAGAAACAGTAGTAATTGCATTAATCCATCAAGACACAGCAGAGCTCCTCACCCCCAACCATGGGGTTTAGAGACTCATGCCGTGGAAGTACACAAAGGAAACGTGTAAAGTGTCATGAGGTACTGATACAATGTCAAAAGATCCTATTAATAGTAAACTAGTAACCTAGGGTGTACAGAAATGAGTAAATGACGTAAAAATCCACTTCTGGGTCCACCTGGTGTGTGCTTGGGCTGAGCAATGAAGCATTTTCGTGTAGAGACCTTTTCTGGAGTTAAACGCCAGCTTTCATGCCAGTTTGGGCGTTTAACTCCAAGTTTTATGCCAGTTCCGGCGTTTAACACTGGAATTTCTGAGGGTGACTTTGAGCGCCGGTTTGGGCCATCAAATCTTGAGCAAAGTATGGACTATCATATATTGCTGGAAAGCCCAGGAAGTCTACTTTCCAATGCCGTTGAGAGCGCGCCAATTGGGCTTCTGTAGCTCCAGAAAATCCGCTTCGAGTGCAGGGAGGTCAGAATCCAACAGCAACTGCAGTCCATTTCAGTCTCTGAATCAGATTTTTGCTCAGGGCCCTCAATTTCAGCCAGAAAATACCTGAAATCACAGAAAAACACACAAACTCATAGTAAAGTCCAGAAAAGTGAATTTTAGCTAAAAACTAATAAAAATATACTAAAAACTAACTAAATTATACTAAAAGTATACTAAAAATAATGCCAAAAAGCATACAAATTATCCGCTCATCAGCGAGCACGATTCTTATCCAGTGATTATTAGTTATACTTTGAGGCATGAGAAAGAGGAAGCATTGTTACAAGTGTTTAGAAGCCACAAAACGGCTCTTGGGTGAACCATTAGTGACTTGAAGGGAATTAGTCTGGCTAAGTGTATGCACAAGATCTTACTTGAGGAAGATGTTAAACCGGTAGGGCAACTATAAAGGCAGCTCAATCCAACTATGAAAGAAGTGGTCCAAAAAGGGGTTATGAAGTTTTGGGAAGCCGGGATAATTTACCCAATTTCTGACTGTCCATGGGTGAGTTTTGTGCAAGTGGTTCCCAAGAAAGGAGGCGTGACAGTGGTCAAAAATGAGAAGAATAAGCTTATTCCTACAAAAACCGTCACGAGATGGCATACGTGCAATGATTACATGAGGCTCAACACAGCAACTAAGAAGGACCACTTCCCCTTATCCTTCATTGATCAGATGCTTGAGAGGTTAACTGGACATGCATTTTATTATTTTTTTAAATGGCTATTCTGGCTATAATCAAATTGCAGTGGACCCTTAAGACCAAGAGAAGACGACATTCACATGCCCCTTTGGTATATTTGCTTACCGGAGGATGACATTTGGATTGTGTAATATCCAAGCAACTTTTCAGAGGTGCATGCTTTGCATATTTTCTGACATGGTTGAAAAATTTATTGGGGTATTTATGGATGATTTTTTTGTATTTGGTAATTCTTTTGATTCTTGCCTGAGACATCTTTCCTTGGTCTTGAAACAGTGCCAAGAAACAAACCTTATTTTGAATTGGAAAAAATTTTATTTTATGGTAACTGAAGTTATTGTTCTTGGGCACCAAATTTCAAGCAAAGAAATAGAGGTTGACAAATCTAAGGTGGAGGTAATTGAGAAATTACCACCACCCACTAATGCAAAGGCAATCCGGTGTTTCCTAGGACATGCAGAATTTTATAAAAGATTTACAAAGAATTTTTCTAAGATTGCTAAGCCTTTGAGCAACCTCTTGGATACGGACATTCCTTTTTATTTTGATGATGATTGCCTGCATGCTTTTGAGACTCTGAAAGCTAAGTTTGTCTCTGCTCCAATCAAAGCTCCTCCTAACTAGAATTTACCATTTGAATTGAAGTGTGATACCAGTAATAATGCTATAGGAGCTGTCTTGGGACAGAGACAAGACAAGCTTGTACACATTATTTACTATGCTAGCCGTATGCTAAATGACACGTAAAATAATTACACAACTACAGAAAAGAAGTTATTAGCTGTAGATTATGCTTTTGATAAGTTTAAGTCCTATTTGATTGGTTCTAAGGTTATTATTTTTACTGACCATGCTACTCTTAAGTACATTCTAACCAAACAGGATGCTAAGCCAAGGTTGAATAGGTGGGTGCTCCTTCTTCAAGAGTTTGATATTGAGATTAGAGACAGAAAAGGGTCAGAAAATCAAGTGGCTGACCATCTTTCCAAGATTGAGCCTGAAGAGGAAATGAAGCAACCCAATCCCATGACTGAGACTTTTTCGGATGAGCAATTCTTTGCTATTCAGAGAGCCTCGTGGTTTGCAGATATTGCAAACTACAAGGCTATGAGGTTCATTCCAAAGGAGTACACTAAATAACAAGTGAAGAAACTACTCAATGATGCCAAGTATTTTTTTTGTGGGAGGAGCCTTATCTTTTCAAGAGATGCTCAGATGGTATTATTGGCGTTGTGTCTTAGATGAGGAAGCACCATAGATTCTCTGGCATTGTCATGGTTCCAAGTACGGTGGTCACTTTGGTGGTGAGAGGACATCTACTAAGGTCCTTTAGAGCGGTTTTTATTGGCTGACTCTCTTTAAAGATGCTAGGGACTTTGTGAGAAACTGTGACAAGTGTCAGAGAGCTAAGAATCTGCCTAGCAACCATGAGATGCCATAACAAGGAATATTGGAGATTGTGTTATTTGATGTATGGGGTATTGACTTCATGGGACCATTCTGATGAGAGCATTATCGTCGGTTAGGAATTTCGCTCAAATTAATTCTGTTGATAGTATAGTTCCCAACCGACAAATAATGCTCAAATTAAATTTTAATTTGTGTTTGGTTGTCACGAGTCCAACCCAATAAAAGTAACCAAAGTATTAAAACCTCGGGTCATCTTCTCAAGGAATTGCAGTGAGGTATGTGTATTATTGGTTATGGTATCAAGGGGTGGGTTGGTAAAAGGGGCAAGAAACTAAATAACAAGAAAAGTAAGGCAAACAATTAAAGAAAACAATTAACTAAAGAGAGACATTCATGGCAACGGTTGAGAATATAGACTTTCTATCCTAGTTATACAATGATTAACAAGAATTTATTCTATTTAGTCATCTCCAACAATGGAAGAAAGTACAAGGTTATATTCACATGAGAGAAGGTCAAATAAAATTAGTTAATCTCAATCCAAAAGTCCTAATCAACTTGCTAATTGAATTAGCAAAAGATTAGCGTCAATGGAAACGATATTAACTAACAACTTTAGATCACCAAGATAAGTTGGGTGTTCATGACTCAAGATTGCCTAATTTCTCTTTCCAAGCTAAGAATGCTCAAAAATATACTCTAACATCCAACCAAGCATTTTGTCAAACACTTGGAAGGTATAAAAGGAAACTATGGTGAAATTACAAGAAATATAAATTCTACAACTACCCAATGCAAGAAAAGTAGGAATAACAACTCAATTAAACAATAAAAGAACATAAAACATAAATTGCATTAAAGAAAATCCAAATCCAACAAGAGTTCATCGATATAAAAAGAGGCATAAAAGGGAAATTAACAAGAAAACTAAGAAGAACAAAGAATGGTCCACAAAGCTTTACAAAACTCAAAAATATGTCACTACGTAAGCTTTCGATCCAATTCCACAATTCCAAAATCTCAATGCATGAAATAGGAGATGTAAGTAAGGGTAAATCATCAACAAGCATCACTTAACAAAAAATGCATTGATAATACACAATTGCCTAACAATAGATAGTAATTCCAAATCACATGGTGGCCAAAACATACAATTCAAAAGATTAAGAAAGCTTTGAAGGCAATGTCATACACTTGGTATTCACAAATGTTAAACATGAAAAACTCAAAACCAAGTAACAAAATATAACCTCAATAATGAGTCCCACCAATGAATATCAAAAACAGTTATGCTAAAATAGTATTCAGTTAGTAATAAGAAGTAATAAACAGCAAAAAAAATTAATGACCTAACACTTATAATGAAAAATAGAAAATTAAACATAAATCCAACTAACTAAAAGAAATGGTGATAAATGGTGATTGGTAGTGTTGGATGATGGTTGAATGATTGAAAGAAAAAAAGAGAAGAGAAAAGAAGGAAAGAAATGGAAAGAAGATAAGAAATGAAGATGGTTGAAATAGGGCAGGGTCACGCATACGCTTCATGTCACGCGTACGTGTGAATGGCAAAAATGACATGCGATGCGTACGCGTGGGGTGACGCGTACGCGTGGGTGGATTTTGTGCTAGAGGCGCAATTCCAGCCCAAAATGTGCGCAACTCTCTGGTTTTTGTATGGGACATGAAAAATTTGGGGCCACGCGTACGTGTGGGCAAGGTGTACGCGTGGATGGTTGAAAAACTTGGAGTCACGCGTACGCGTGAAATGGTGCTCTGTTTTTTAAAATTTTTCAATTTATTGCACCAAACCAAGCATTTCAAGCCTCCAAACAACTACCAAAACACTATCAAACCTTATTTAACATACTAGACTCCCAAATAAACTCAACTAACCAAAAAAAACATGAAATTAAACTAATTTACCAATATTTACAAAAGAGAAAAATGAAAAGATGTTACCATGGTGGGGTGTCTCCCACCTAATACTTTCATTTATTTTCCTTAAGTTGGACTTATGGGGAGCTCTTCATCAAGGTGGCTTGTGCTTGAATCCATCCTTGAACATCCACCAATGCTTGGACTTCCAATAAACTCCATCATTCAAAGTTAATAACTCCAAGCCTTGATGGAGTTCTTCACAAACAATGAGCTCCCAAAATTGATCCTCTTTTTACAATCTGGGATCCTACACTTTGTTTTCACACCCATCTTTGAGTTGATCATGGTAATTCCCTACGGGTGGTAGGCAAGCCAAATTCTCACTAAGGCACCAAACTATCCTCCTAGACCCATCTAATTGAGCATTAATCCAACCTTTGCTCCTCAATTTTGAGCTTCCATCCCTAATGAGCCTAGACTTACAATGCCAACCACTAAATATCCTCCTCCTATGCTTCATTCCACAAAGCGCCCTAAGTTGGCTATCCGTTTTAAGCAAACCAAATTCAAGTGGGATAATAAAGGTAAGAGTAATGAGCTTTACCCACTCAAATGAAGGATCGGATGGCAACTTAGGTGGAGGAGTCCCCAATGATCTTGATATGTCACATTCCACTCCCGTCCATCCTCTTCTAGGGGCTTCCACCACTTGACAAGATACTTTATGCTCTACCTCTTGCCAAGCTTCCTCAAGTTCAAATTCTTCTTCACCAATGTCTTCTAGTTCTTTCCCATCACTCAAATCATATCTTGGAGGTTGAGTAAAATCTACCTCATCATCAATTCCAAGTTCAATGGGGAAGAATTCATTAAACTCAAAAGAATCATATGTTGATGTGGAATTATCATAAATAGGGGAACTTGTTGCTTGCCCCACTTCTTCCAATTCTTCAATCATATTGTGCCTTGGAGGTTGTGCACTATCCTCCTTAACATCACTCCCAAGCTCCATAGAAGAAGGCTCTTCAATTTGAGATTCCTCCTTGCAGCCAATATCTCTTAAATCTTCAACCACTTCCTTTGGTTCAATTATCTTTACTTCCTCCTCTTGTTGCACTTCTTGCTTCAACTTCTCTTCTTCACCTTGAAGCTTCACATTCACTCCCTCACTATGCTCTTTGGTTGCTTCTCCACATTCGACAATGGGAGTGCCTCGATCGCATAAGCTTAGGTAGGATGAGACCATGTTGCTAACGGCTTCCGCCATGGTAGCAATCTTGGCTTCTACCTTCTTGAACTCCTTTTGCGTCTCCTCTTGTTGCCTTTGGATATAAGAGCTAATATATCTTTGTTCTATCATGAGGGCATGGAGAGCTTCGTCCATTGGGGGCGGTGTGGGAACAGAGGGTTCATTGTTTGAGGGAAAGGTGTTGTAGTTGGAAGGTGGTTCATATTGGTAAAAGTCTTGAAGTGGTGTATATGAAATTTGTGGTTCTTGGGAGAATTGGTGTTGAGAATGTGGTGGTTCTAGGTATGGTTCATATGATAGTTGGTATGGTGGGTATAAGTTAAGATCATATGGAGGTGAATGGTGGTATGAGACTTGTGAGTATGGTGGTTGACAATGTTGAGGCATAAGCATATGGTGATTGTAGTTGACAACCACAATAAGGGTCACCACACACATTAGATTGGCATGCATCATGGTATGGCTCTTGATCATAGTGTATAGGTGGAGGTTGTTGCCATGAAGGTTGATTAATTCCTTAAGGTTCCTGATGAGCGGATAATTTGTATGCTTTTTGGCATTGTTTTTAGTATGTTTTTGATATGATATAGTTAGTTTTTAGTATATTTTTATTAGTTTTTAGTTAAAATTCACTTTTCTGGACTTTACTATGAGTTTTTGTATTTTTCTGTGATTTTAGGTATTTTCTGGCTGAAATTGAGGGACCTGAGCAAAAATCTGATTCAGAGACTAAAAAGGACTGCAGATGCTGTTGGATTCTGACCTCCCTGCACTCGAAGTGGATTTTCTGGAGCTACAGAAGCCCAATTGGCGCGCTCTCAACGGCGTTGGAAAGTAGACATCCTGGGCTTTCCAGCAATATATGATAGTCCATACTTTGCCCAAGATTTGATGGCCCAAACCGGCGTTCAAAGTCACCCTCAGGAATCCCAGCGTTAAACGCTGGAACTGGCACCCAAATGGGAGTTAAACGCCCAAACTGGCATAAAAGCTGGCGTTTAACTCCAAGAAGAGTCTCTGCACGAAAATGCTTCATTGCTCAGCCCAAGCACACACCAAGTGGGCCCGGAAGTGGATTTTTATGTCATTTACTCATTTCTGTACACCTTAGGTTACTAGTTTTCTATAAGTAGGACCTTTTACTATTGTATTGGAACATCAAGAGGTAGCTATCTTCATTTTTATGCTATCTTAGATCATTGGGAGGCTGGCCATTCGGCCATGCCTAGACCTTATGCTTATGTATTTTCAACGGTGGAGTTTCTACACACCATAGATTAAGGTGTGGAGCTCTGCTGTACCTCGAGTATTAATGCAATTACTATTGTTCTTCCATTCAATTCCGCTTGTTCTTGTTCTAAGATATCACTTGTTCTTCAACTTGATGAATGTGATGATCCGTGACACTCATCATCATTCTCACCTATGAACGTGTGACTGACAACCACCTCCGTTCTACCTTCGATTGAGTGAATATCTCTTGGATTCCTGATTGCACGATGCATGGTTGATCGCCTGACAACCGAGTGCTCGCCTGACAAACGAGCTAACCATTCCGTGAGATCAGAGTCTTCGTGGTATAGGCAAGAACTGATGGCAGCATTCAAGAGAATCCGGAAGGTCTAACCTTGTCTGTGGTATTCTGAGTAGGATTCAATGACTGAATGACTGTGACGTGCTTCAAACTCCTAGCAGGCGGGGCGTTAGTGACAGACGCAAAAGAATCGATGGATTCTATTCCGGCCTGACCGAGAACCAACAACTGAATTCCCCATGCTGTGACAGAGCATTGGCAAATGTTTTCACTGAGAGGATGGGAGGTAGCCATTGACAACGGTGAAACCCTACACAAGCTTGCCATGGAAAGGAATAAGAAGGATTGGATGAAGACAGTAGGAAAGCAGAGAGACGGAAGGGAAGGCATCTTCATGCGCTTATCTGAAGTTCCTACCAATGAATTACATAAGTATCTCTATCTCTATCTTTATGTTTATTTTCGTTCATCACCATATCCAATTGAGTTTGCCTGACTAAGATTTACAAGATGACCATAGCTTGCTTCATACTAACAATCTCCGTGGGATCGACCCTTACTCGCGTAAGGTTTAGTACTTGGACGACCCAGTGCACTTGCTGGTTAGTTGTGCGAAGTTGTGTAATGCCATGGTATTGAGCTACCAAGTTTTTGGGGTTCATGACCGGGGATTATGAGAGTTGTGAAAAAGTATTGTTCACAATTTCGCGCACCAAGTTTTTGGCGCCGTTGCCGGGGATTGTTCAAGTTTTGAGCAAGCTTTTGGTAACATCAGTGCCAAGATCCGGCAACAAGCACCAAGTTTTTGGCGCCGTTGCCGGGGATTGTTCAGTTTGGACAACTGACGGTTCATCTTGTTGCTTAGATTAGGTATTTATTTTTTTCGAAATTCTTGAAGATGGATTCTAGAGTTTCATGATGATTTGTTGATGTCTGGCTGGCTGAGAAGCCATGTCTAATCTCATTGGACCGAGGTTTCAACTTATCATCACAAGAGCTTGTTGATTTTTATCAATCTTGCTTTTGGAGCAGTGATCTGCTAAGGCTTGGCTGGCCTTTGGCCATGTCTAGTGTTTTGGACCGAAGCTTTCTTTGAAAGCTTGGCTGGCTGTGAAGCCATGTCTAATTCCTGGACCGGAGTCTTAGACTAGCATTGCACTGATTCCTGGAATTCTCATTAAGAATTTTGATATCTTTTTCCACTTAATTTTCGAAAAAACACAAAAAAATCAAAAAAATCATAAAATCCAAAAATTTCTTGTTTGAGTCTAGTGTCTCATCTTAAGTTTGGTGTCAATTGCATGCATTCATTCATGTGTCTTAGTGATCTTCAAGATGTTCTTGATGATTTACTTGCTCTGATCTTTGAATTCTTTTGACTTGAGTGTTTATGTGTCTCATATAGTGTCAGTAGTATACAAACTGCTAAGTTTGGTGTCTTGCATGCATTGTTATTTTGATTTCTTGTTGCATTTTGATTTTGGGCGTTAAACGCCAGAATGTACACCATTCTGGGCGTTTAACGCCAGGATGGCTAAAGGGGGAGGATTTTGTTTTCAAATCAATTTTTTTTTTTTAGATTTCAAAATCTTTTCAAAATCAAATCTTTTTCAAATCAATTTTTCAATCAAATCTTTTTCAAAATCAATTTCTTTCCATTTTCAAAGACACTTGCTACCAATTAATGATTTGACTCAACATTTCAAGTATGTTGCCTTTTCTGTTGAGAGAGGTTTAATGTTTGAATCAAATCTTTTCTTGATAGTCAAGTTTTTAATTTCCAAAATCAAATCTTTTTAAATATTTTTCAAATCATATTTTCTCAATCACATTTTTTTTAAAAAACCAATCATATCTTCTTGACCACATCTTTTTCAAAATAGTTTTCAATCAAATCTTTTTTATTTCTAATTTCAAAATCTTTTTTCAAAAATCACTTGATTTCTTTTCCACTTTCATTTTCAAAAATTAAGTAATGTTTTTCAAAAATGTTTTCAAAATTTTTCACTTAATTTTCGAAAATCACTTCCCTCCTTCTAACATCCTTCTATTTATGGACTAATACTATTCCTTAATGCAAAATTCGAACTCCATCTCCTTTGATAAGTTCGAATTTTCTACTTCTGTCTTCTACTCTTCTTTTCCTCTGACACTTCAAGGAATCTCTATACTGTGACATAGAGGATTCCACATTTTCTTGTTCCCTTCTCTTTCTTATGAGCAGGAGCAAAGACAAAGGCATTCTTGTTGAGCCTGATCCCGAACCTGAAAGGACCTTGAAGAGAAAGCTAAGAGAAGCTAAAGCACAACTCTCTTTAGAGGACCTGACCGAATTCTTCAAAGTAGAAGAACACATGGCAGCCGAAAACAACAACAATGCCAACAATGCAAGAAAGGTGCTGGGTGACTTTACTGCACCTACTCCCGACTTCTATGGGAGAAGCATCTCTATCCCTGCCATTGGAGCAAACAACTTTGAGCTTAAGCCTCAATTAGTTTCTCTAATGCAACAGAATTGCAAGTTCCATGGACTTCCACTGGAAGATCCTCATCAGTTTTTAGTCGAGTTCTTGCAAATCTGTGACACTGTTAAGACTAATGGGGTTGACCCTGAGGTCTACAGACTTATGCTATTCCCTTTTGCTGTAAGAGACAGAGCTAGAACATGGTTGGACTCTCAACCTAAAGAAAGCCTGGACTCTTGGGAAAAGCTAGTCAATGCCTTCTTGGCAAAGTTCTTTCCACCTCAAAAATTGAGTAAGCTTAGAGTGGAAGTCCAAACCTTCAGACAGAAGGAAGGAGAATCCCTCTATGAAGCTTGGGAAAGATACAAACAATTAATCAGAAAATGTCCCTCTGACATGCTTTCTGAATTGAGCATCATAGGTATTTTCTATGATGGTCTCTCTGAACTATCCAAGATGTCTTTGGATAGCTCTGCTGGAGGATCTCTTCATCTGAAGAAGACGCCTACTGAAGCTCAAGAACTGATTGAAATGGTTGCAAATAACCAATTCATGTACACTTCTGAAAGAAATCCTGTGAACAATGGGACTAGTCAGAAGAAAGGAGTTCTTGAGATTGACACTCTGAATGCCATTTTGGCTCAGAACAAAATATTAACTCAACAAGTCAATATGATTTCTCAAAGTCTGTCTAGAATGCAAAATGCACCAAGCAGTACTAAGGAAGCTTCATCTGAGGAAGAAGCTTATGATCCTGAGAACCCTTCAATAGAAGAGGTGAATTACATGGGAGAACCCTATGGAAACACCTACAATCCTTCATGGAGGAATCATCCAAATCTTTCATGGAAGGATCAACAGAGACCTCAACAAGGTTTCAATAATAATAATGGTGGAAAAAACAGGTTTAGCAATAGCAATCCTTTTCCATCATCTTCTCAGCAACAGACAGAGAGTTCTAAGCAGAATACCTCTGACTTAGCAACAATGGTCTCTGATCTAATCAAAACCACTCAAAGTTTCATGACTGAAACAAGGTCCTCCATCAGAAATTTGGAAGGACAAGTGGGTCAGCTGAGCAAGAAAATTACTGAACTCCCTCCTAGTACTCTCCCAAGCAATACAGAAGAAAATCCAAAAGGAGAGTGCAAGGCCATCAACATGGCCGAATTTTGGGAGGAAGAAGAGGCAGTGAACGCCACTGAGGAAGACCTCACTGGACGTCCACTGGCCTCCAATGAGTTCCCCAATGAGGAACCATGGGAATCTGAGGCTCAAAATGAGACCATAGAGATTCCACTAGACTTACTTCTGCCATTCATGAGCTCTGATGAGTATTCCTCCTCTGAAGAGGATGAGTATGTCACTGAAGAGCAAGTTGCTAAATACCTTGGAGCAATCATGAAGTTAAATGACAAGTTATTTGGAAATGAGACTTGGGAGGATAAATCCCCTTTGCTCACCAAGGAACTGGATGACTTGTCTAGGCAGAAACTGCCTCAAAAGAGGCAGGATCCTGGGAAGTTTTCAATACCTTGTACCATAGGCACCATGACCTTCAAGAAGGCCTTGTGTGACTTAGGGTCAAGTGTAAACCTCATGCCCCTCTCTGTAATGGAGAAGCTAGGGATCTTTGAGGTGCAAGCTGCAAAAATCTCACTAGAGATGGCAGACAACTCAAGAAAACAAGCCTATGGACTTGTAGAGGATGTTCTGGTCAAAGTTGAAGACCATTACATCCCTACTGATTTCATAGTCCTAGAGACTGGGAAGTGCATGGATGAATCCATCATCCTTGGCAGACCCTTCCTAGCCACAGCAAGGGCTGTGATTGATGTTGATAGAGGAGAGTTGATCATTCAAGTGAATGAAGAATCCTTGGTGTTTAAGGCCCAAGGATGTCCCTCTATCATCATGGAGAGGAAGCATGAAGAGCTTCTCTCAAAACAGAGCCAAACAGAGCCCCCACAGTCAAACTCTAAGTTTGGTGTTGGGAGGCCACAACCAAACTCTAAGTTTAGTGTTGAACCCCCACATTCAAACTCTAAGTTTGGTGTTGGGAGGTTCCAACATGGCTCTAAGCATCTGTGAGGCTCCATGAGAGTCCTCTGTCAAGCTAATGACATTAAAGAAGCGCTTGTTGGGAGGCAACCCAATATTTTATAATTAACTATTTTCTTTTGTTATTTTATCTTTTTTTTTTTGTAGGTTGATGATCATAAGAAGTCACAAAATTAATGAAAAAAGCAAAAACAGAATGAAAAACAGGAAGAAAAACAGCACACCCTGGAGGACACACCTACTGGCGTTTAAACGCCAGTAAGGTTAGCTGTTGGGCGTTTAACGCCCAGTCTGGCACCATTCTGGGCGTTTAACGCCAGAAAGGGGCACCAGACTGGCGTTAAACGCCAGAAAGGGGCAAGAAGCTGGCGTTAAACGCCAGAAATGGGCACCAGCCCGGCGTTTAACGCCAGAAATGGCACAAAACGTGATTTTGCATGCCATTTGGTGCAGGGATGACTTTTCTTTGACACCTCAGGATCTGTGGACCCCACAGGATCCCCACCTACCCTACCACTCTCTCTCTTCTTCACCAATCACCTCAACACCTCTTATATAAACCCTCCTATATAAACCCTCCTTCACTCCTTCATTTTCACACACCTTAAACACCATCTCTCCCCCCTTTGGCCGAATACAAAGCCATTCCCTTTCTCCTCATTTCTTCTTCTCCTACTCTCTTCTTTCTTCTTTTGCTCGAGGACGAGCAAACATTTTAAGTTTGGTGTGGTAAAAGCATTGCTTTTTGTTTTTCCATAACCATTTATGGCATCCAAGGCCGGAGAAACCTCTAGAAAGAGGAAAGGGAAGGCAAAAGCTTCCACCTTCGAGTCATGGGAGATGGAGAGATTCATCTCAAGGGTGCATCAAGACCATTTCTATGAAGTTGTGGCCTTGAAGAAGGTGATCCCCGAGGTCCCTTTTTCACTCAAAAAGGGTGAATATCCGGAGATCCGACATGAGATCCGAAGAAGAGGTTGGGAAGTCTTTACCAACCCCATTCAACAAGTCGGAATCTTGATGGTTCAAGAGTTCTATGCCAATGCATGGATCACCAAGAACCATGACCAAAGTGTGAACCCGAATCTAAAGAATTATCTTACTATGGTTCGGGGGAAATACTTGGATTTTAGTCCGGAGAGTGTGAGGTTGGCGTTCAACTTGCCTATGATGCAAGGAGATGAACATCCTTACACTAGAAGGGTCAACTTTGATCAAAGGTTGGACCAAGTTCTCACAGTCATATGTGAAGAGGGCGCCCAATGGAAGAGAGATTCAAGAGGAAAGCCGGTTCATTTGAGAAGGCATGACCTCAAGCCCGTGGCTAGGGGATGGTTGGAGTTCATCCAACGCTCAATCATTCCCACGAGCAACCGGTCCGAAGTGACCATAGACCGGGCCATCATGATCCATAGCATCATGATTGGAGAAGAAATAGAGGTTCATGAGGTTATAGCCCAAGAACTCTATAAGGTGGCGGACAAGTCCTCTACCTTGGCAAGGTTAGCCTTTCCTCATCTCATTTGTCACCTCTGTTATTCAGTTGGAGTTGACATAAAGGGAGACATCCCTATTGATGAGGACAAGCCCATCACTAAGAAAAGGATGGAGCACACAAGAGACCCCACTCAACATGAGATCCCTGAGATTCCTCAAGGGATGCACTTTCCTCCACAAAACTATTGGGAGCAACTAAACACCTCCCTAGGAGAATTGAGTTCCAACATGGGACAACTAAGGGTGGAGCATCAAGAACACTCCATCATCCTCCATGAGATTAGAGAAGATCAAAGAATCATGAGGGAGGAACAACAAAGACAAGGAAGAGACATTGAGGAGCTCAAACACTCCATAGGATCTTCAAGAGGAAGAAAGAGCCGCCATCACTAAGGTGGACCCGTTCTTTGATTTCCTTGTTCTTTATTCTTCTGTTTTTCGAATTTTATGCTTATGTTTATCTATGTTTGTGTCTTGTGATCATTAGTGTCTTAGTGTCTATGCCTTAAAGTCATGAATGTCCTATGAATCCATCACCTTTCTTCAATAAAAACGTGCTTAATTGAAAAAAAGAAAGAATTGCATGAATTTTGAATTTTATAATAGTTTAATTATTTTGATGTGGTGGCAATACTCTTGTTCTCTTAGTGTATGCTTAAACAGTGCATATGTATCTTGAATTTGTGGTTTATGAATGTTGGCTCTTGAAAGAATGATGAAAAAGGAGACATGTTACTGAGGATCTGAAAAATCATCAAAATGATTCTTGAAGCAAGAAAAAGCATTTCTATTCAAAAAAAAAAAACGAAAAAAAGAGAGAAATAAGAGTTGTGATCCAAGGCAAATAAGAGTGTGCTTAAGAACCCTGGACACCTCTAATTGGGGACTTTAGCAAAGCTGAGTCACAATCTGAAAAGGTTCACCCAATTATGTGTCTGTGGCATGTATGTATCCGGTGGTAATACTGGAAGACAGAGTGCTTTGGGCCACAGCCAAGACTCAATAAGTAGCTATGTTCAAGAATCATCATACTTCACTAAGAGAATCAATAACACTATCTGGATTCTAAGTTCCTAAAGAAGCCAACCATTCTGAAATTCAAAGGATAGAGTGAGATGCCAAAACTGTTCAGAGGCAAAAAGCTAAAAGCCCCGCTCATCTAATTAATACTGATCTTCATAGATGTTTTTGGAATTCATTGCATATTCTCTTCTTTTTATCTTATTTGATTTTCAGTTGCTTGAGGACAAGCAACAGTTTAAGTTTGGTGTTGTGATGAGCGGATAATTTGTATGCTTTTTGGCATTGTTTTTAGTATGTTTTTGATATGATATAGTTAGTTTTTAGTATATTTTTATTAGTTTTTAGTTAAAATTCACTTTTCTGGACTTTACTATGAGTTTGTGTGTTTTTCTGTGATTTCAGGTATTTTCTGGCTGAAATTGAGGGACCTGAGCAAAAATCTGATTCAGAGACTAAAAAGGACTGCAGATGCTGTTGGATTCTGACCTCCCTGCACTCGAAGTGGATTTTCTGGAGCTACAGAAGTCCAATTGGCGCGCTCTCAACGGCGTTGGAAAGTAGACATCCTGGGCTTTCCAGCAATATATGATAGTCCATACTTTGACCAAGATTTGATGGCCCAAACCGGCGTTCAAAGTCACCCTCAGGAATCCCAGCGTTAAACGCTGGAACTGGCACCCAAATGGGAGTTAAACGCCCAAACTGGCATAAAAGCTGGCGTTTAACTCCAAGAAGAGTCTCTGCATGAAAATGCTTCATTGCTCAGCCCAATCATACACCAAGTGGGCCCGGAAGTGGATTTTTATGTCATTTACTCATTTCTGTACACCTTAGGTTACTAGTTTTCTATAAGTAGGACCTTTTACTATTGTATTGGAACATCAAGAGGTAGCTATCTTCATTTTTATGCTATCTTAGATCATTGGGAGGCTGGCCATTCGGCCATGCCTAGACCTTATGCTTATGTATTTTCAACGGTGGAGTTTCTACACACCATAGATTAAGGTGTGGAGCTCTGCTGTACCTCGAGTATTAATGCAATTACTATTGTTCTTCCATTCAATTCCACTTGTTCTTGTTCTAAGATATCACTTGTTCTTCAACTTGATGAATGTGATGATCCGTGACACTCATCATCATTCTCACCTATGAACGTGTGACTGACAACCACCTCCGTTCTACCTTCGATTGAGTGAATATCTCTTGGATTCCTGATTGCACGATGCATGGTTGATCGCCTGACAACCGAGTGCTCGCTTGACAAACGAGCCAACCATTCCGTGAGATCAGAGTCTTCGTGGTATAGGCAAGAACTGATGGCAGCATTCAAGAGAATCCGGAAGGTCTAACCTTGTCTGTGGTATTCTGAGTAGGATTCAATGACTGAATGACTGTGACGTGCTTCAAACTCCTAGCAGGTGGGGCGTTAGTGACAGACGCAAAAGAATCGATGGATTCTATTCCGGCCTGACCGAGAACCGACAGCTGAATTCCCCATGCTGTGACAGAGCATTGGCAAACGTTTTCACTGAGAGGATGGGAGGTAGCCATTGACAACGGTGAAACCCTACACAAGCTTGCCATGGAAAGGAATAAGAAGGATTGGATGAAGACAGTAGGAAAGCAGAGAGACGGAAGGGAAGGCATCTTCATGCGCTTATCTGAAGTTCCTACCAATGAATTACATAAGTATCTCTATCTCTATCTTTATGTTTATTTTCGTTCATCACCATATCCAATTGAGTTTGCCTGACTAAGATTTACAAGATGACCATAGCTTGCTTCATACTAACAATCTCCGTGGGATCGACCCTTACTCGCGTAAGGTTTATTACTTGGACGACCCAGTGCACTTGCTGGTTAGTTGTGCGAAGTTGTGTAATGCCATGGTATTGAGCTACCAAGTTTTTGGGGTTCATGACCGGGGATTATGAGAGTTGTGAAAAAGTATTGTTCACAATTTCGCGCACCAGTTCCTCCCATCTTTGATTGTTCCATCCTTGATGCATATTGTCATTGTAGTTTCCACTTCCAACAACATATTTAGAACCAAGCTCAAAGCCAAAGGGATGAGAATTCATAGTAGTAAGAGCAAATGAAAACAAAATTTAATAAGAAACAAAGAAAACCAAATCCTAAAATTAGCAAAAACTAACAAAGAAACAAAAGGCAAACATATTCACAATATTCACATATATATAATAACTAATAACAAACACACATTGCAATTCCCCGGCAACAGCGTCAAAAACCTGATGAGAGCATTATTGTATATTAGGAATTTCTCACAAATTAATTCAGTTGATAGTATAGTTTCCAACCGACAAACAATGTTCAAATTAAAGTTTAATTTGTGTTTGGTTGTCACAAGTCCAACCGAATAAAAGTAACTGAAGTATTTAAACCTCAGGTCATCTTCTTAAGGAATTGCAGTGAAGTATGCATATTATTGGTTATGGTATCAATGGGTGGGTTGGTAAAAGGGGCAAGAAAGTAAATAACAAGAAAAGTAAGGCAAACAATTAAAGAAAACAATTAACTAAAGAGAGACATTCATGACAAGGGTTGAGAATATAGACTTTCTATCCTAGTTATACAATGATTAACAAGAATTTATCCTATTTAGTCATCTCCAACAATGGAAGTAAGTACAAAGTTATCTTCACATGAGAGAAGGTCAAATAAGACTAGTTAATCTCAATCCAAAAGTCCTAATCAACTTACTAATTGAATTAGCAAAAGATTAGCGTTAATGGAAATGATATTAACTAACAACTCTAGATCACCAATATAAGTTGGATGTTCATGACTCAAGATTGTCTAATTTCTCATTCCAAGCCAAGAATGCTCAAAAATCTACTCTAACATCCAACCAAGCATTTTGTCAAACACTTGGAAGGCATAAAAGGAAACCATGGTGAAACTGCAAGAAATATGAATTCTACAACTACCCAATGCAATAAAAGTAGGAATAACAACTCAATTAAACAATAAAATAACATAAAACATAAATTATATTAAAGGAAATCCAAATCTAACAAGAGTTCATCGACATAAAAAGAGGCATAAAAGGGAAATTAACAAGAAAACTAAGAAGAACAAAGATATTTATAAAGGAAACAAGATGAAAACAAGAAATTAAACCTAGATCTAAGATGAGAATTAACCTAAGAACCCTAATTCTATAGAGAAGAGGGAGCTTCTCTCTCTAGAAAACTAACCTACATGATGCTAACCTAAAACTAATTGCTCTCCCTTTGTCCAATCTTCAATTCTGCATGAAATAGCCTCAGAAACAAGTTGGATTTGGGCCTGGAAAGCTCAAAAATTGCCCCCAGCAAATTCACTTTAATGAGGTCACATGCCTACTGTGACGCGTACGCATGGGCCACACATACGCGTCGTCTGGCATTTTCTTCTCACACGTACGCGTCATGTCACGCGTACGCGTCACCTGGACGACCTCATCCTCACGCGTGCACATCATACCATGTGTACACGTCGCTCTAAATACTCCAAATGCTCATTTTTTCATGAATTCTCCACTTTTCATGCTTTTCTCTTCACTTCTTCCATCCAATACTTGCCTTATGAATCTGAAATCACTCAACAAACATTCAAGGCATCAAATGGAATTAAGGTGAATTAAATTTAGCTATTTTAAGGCCTAAAAATATGTTTTCATACTTAAGAACAAATTTAAGGAGAATTACAAAACCATGCTATTTTATTGAATAAATGTGAGATAAGTTGATAAAATCCCTAAATTAAGCACAGGATAAACCACAAAATTGGGGTTTATCACTTTCCCACCCTCATACTCAAATAATTACATTCTGGTGGTGGTTGACTATGTGTCTGAGTGTGTGGAAGTGGTAGATTTACCCACTAAAGATGCCAAGGTGGAGCTGAGCTTTCTTCAGAGATATATCTTCAACTGATTTGGTGTCCCAATGACACTGATTTATGATGGAGGAAGCCACTTCTACAACAAACAGCTGGACATTCTTCTGCAGAGGTATGGAGTTCGTCATAAAGTGACAACCCCCTATCACCCACAGATAAGTGGACAAGTCGGGGTCTCTAATAGAGAACTCAAGAGGATTCTGGAAAAGACCGTTAATACTTCACGGAAGGACTAGGCTAAGAAACTTGATGATACTCTCTAGACATACTGGACGGCATTCAAGACTCCTATTGGCATGTTCCCATATCATTTGGTCTACAGCAAAGTCTGTCACTTGCCAGTGGATTTGGAGCACAAAGCATACTGGGCGTGAAAGTTCCTGAACTTTGATGGCAAAGCTACAGGAGAAAAGTGGCTCATTCAACTAAATGAGCTTGATGAATTCAGAAACTCGGCTTACGATAATGCTAAGCTCTATAAAGAGAAGACAAAGATGTGGCATGATAAGAAGATAGCCACCCGAGCATTTGAGCCAAGCCAAAAAGTCTTATTGTTTAATTCAAGGCTCAAGCTCTTTTCTGGAAAGCTGAAGTTCTAGTAGTCAGGACCGTTTGTGGTAACCAGAATGTCTCTTATGGTCATGTGGAACTCTAAGAAGAAAACTCTGATAGGAGGTTCACTGTCAATGGCCAGAGGCTAAAGCACTATCTTTGAGGCGAGGTGGATCGTCAGAGGTTCGCTCATCTGCTGACTTAGCAGAGCTGACCGTCAGGCTAGTGACGTTAAAAAAGTACTTGTTGGGAGACAACCCAATCATCCATATCCTTAGATTTTCTATTTGTTTTGATTTATTTAGTTTGTTTTAATTTCTTATAGTTTTTCTTCTTTCTACGTGTATTTTGGTCATGCAAAGTGTTTAAAATAGGAACAGATATAACCAGAAAGGATTTCAGACCACTCTGGAGGGGAGTACATTCGGCCAGGCGAGTACATACACGTGTCTCAAGAAATTAGCCACTAGAGCGGTACCACTAGTAACGAATTTTGAGGGAGCTTCTTGCTGCCAGGGTGGCACCAAACTTGGAAATATGAAGTTTGGCGCCAGAATTGAAGAATTCCTTGGTGACTTTTGCTGGAAGGGTGGCACCAAACTTGGAAATCTAGAGTTTGGCGCCACATATACGTCATTGGGAGAGTTTCATGTAGGGTGGGTGGCGCCAAACTTAGCTTCCCTCAGGTTTGGCGCCCCAAATTCAAAAAAAAAATTATTGGTTGGGCGCCAAACGCCGCATCACTGGTGTTTGGTGTCGTGGGCATTCACACAACAATTTTGGTTTGGGCAGGTCGGCACCAAATGTTGCATCACTGGCCTTTGGTTCCAAGTTCGTGAAAACAGGGAATTGGCTAGGAAATTTGAATTTTGAGCGAGAATCACTCGTGATTCTCTTCCTTTTTGTTAGCTTCTGACAGTTTCTCTTCCCCATATCTCCCATCAAATCAGTTTCATCTTCGTTATATCTTCTCCCCAATCAAATCCCCACGTCAATCCCCCTTTAATAAAATTCCCTCCTTTTCCATAAACCACCAACCGGAGCCCTTTTTGACCGAACCTCCCCATTTTTACCCTTTCTATTCTTTTTCCTTTTTCTTTCCCAGCCCCAACATCCCCTCCCCCATCGATATATACCCCTCCCTTTTTCCACTTCTTACCCACAATAACAATACACATTCCCTTTCTATCCCAAACCCTAACCGTGACCCCATTGTTCCCTCCCGTTTTTTTGAATTTTTTTTTATTTTCCAATTCCCTATACCTCCATCTTTTTACCCCTCAAACACAATAATAACCATCACATTCTTCTACCCACCCACTACCACTTTGTTCTTCTCGTTTTTCTCCTTCTCTTTGCTTTCTTTTATTTTTCTCCTGGATGAGAAATCGTTCAAGTTTGGTGTTATTGCGTTGCTTGTTGTTTTTCTGTTTTATTCCAATGGCACCAAAAAATACCAAGACTTCAAGAAAGAAAAAGGGCAAGAAACTGGCCACCAGTTCCTTTGACTCAAAGAGGTTCCACTCTAAGTTACATGAGGAGCACTTCTTTGAGGTTACTTCCAAGAGAGCTGCGATTTCAGAGGTAAAATTTGCACTGAAACTGGACGAGTATCCAAAAATTTGGTTCCAAATTGAGAGGAGGAGTTGGCAATTTTATTTGTGACCTGCACACAGATGTTGGATAATTGATGGTTCAAGAGTTCTATGGAAACCTTTGGATCACCTATAAGGATGTCCAAGGGGTGAATGAGAAGAATCATAAGAATTTAGTGAGAGAGAAGGTCCTTAACTTTATTCCAGAAGTATCCGGTAAGCCCTCCTGGTGTACAAAATTGTGATCATCAACAATGGCGCCAAAAACTTGGTAGCGCTCTAAAACGTGAATCACACTTTGTCACAACTTCGCGCAACTAACCAGCAAGTGCACTGGGTCGTCCAAGTAATAAACCTTACGTGAGTAAGGGTCGATCCCACAGAGATTGTTGGTATGAAGCAAGCTATGGTCATCTTGTAAATCTCAGTCAGGCTGATTCAAATTGTTATAATGGTTTTCGAAAATTTTAATAAATAAAGCATAAAATAAAGATAGATACTTATGTAAATCATTGGTAGGAATTTCAGATAAGTGTATGGAGATGTTGTGTTCCTTCTGAATCTCTGCTTTCCTACTGCTTTCATCCAATCCTTCTTATTCCTTTCCATGGCAAGTTGTATGTAGGGCGTCACCGTTGTCAATGGCTACTTCCCATCCTCTCAGTGAAAATGGTCCAAATGCTCTTGTCACAGCACGGCTAATCATCTGTCAGTTTTCGATCATGTCGGAATAGAATCTATTGATTCTTTTGCGTCTGTCACTATGCCCGACAATCGCGAGTTTGAAGCTCGTCACTGTCATTCAATCCCTGAATCCTACTCGGAATACCACAGACAAGGTTTAGACTTTCCGGATTCTCAAGAATGGCCGCCAAAGGGTTCTAGCTTATACCAAGAAGATCCTGATTAAGGAATCTAAGAGATACACGCTCGGTCTAAGGTAGAACGGAAGTGGTTGTCAGTCATGCGTTCATAGGTGAGAATGATGATGAGTGTCACGGATCATCACATTCATCATGTTGAAGTACAACGAATATCTTAGAACAGGAATAAGCTAAATTGAATAGAAAATAGTAGTAATTGCATTGAAACTCGAGGTACAGCAGAGCTCCACACCCTTAATCTATGGTGTGTAGAAACTCCACCGTTGAAAACACATAAGGGATGGTCCAAGCATGGCCCCAGAAGTGGATTTCTGCATTTAGACTTATTTCTGTAAACCCTAGTAACTAGTCTAGTATAAATATGATATTTTACTATTGTATTAGACATCTTTGGATTATTATTGGATTACCTTATGATCCTTTGATCACGTTTATGGGGGCTGGCCATTCGGCCATGCCTGGACCATCACTTATGTGTTTTCAACGGTGGAGTTTCTACACACCATAGATTAAGGGTGTGGAGCTCTGCTGTACCTCGAGTTTCAATGCAATTACTACTATTTTCTATTCAATTCAGCTTATTCCTGTTCTAAGATATTCGTTGTACTTCAACATGATGAATGTGATGATCCGTGATACTCATCATCATTCTCACCTATGAATGCGTGACTGACAACCACTTCCGTTCTACCTTAGACCGAGCGTGTATCTCTTGGATTCCTTAATCAAGATCTTTGTGGTATAAGCTAGAACCCTTTGGCGGCCATTCTTGAGAATCCGGAAAGTCTAAACCTTGTCTGTGGTATTCCAAGTAGGATTCAGGGATTGAATGACTGTGACGAGCTTCAAACTCGCTATTGTTGGGCGTAGTGACAGACGCAAAAGAATCAATGGATTCTATTCCGACATGATTGAAAACCGACAGATGATTAGCCGTGCTGTGACAAGAGCATTTGGACCATTTTCACTGAGAGGATGGGAAGTAGCCATTGACAACGGTGATGTCCTACATACAGCTTGCCATGGAAAGGAGTAAGAAGGATTGGATGAAAGCAGTAAGAAAGTAGAGATTCAAAAGGAACACAGCATCTCTATACACTTATCTGAAATTCCTACCAATGATTTACATAAGTATATCTATCTTATTTTATGCTTTATTTATTATTAAATTCGAACCCTTTATAACCATTTGAAATCCGCCTAACTGAGATTTACAAGATGACCATAGCTTGCTTCATACCAACAATCTCCGTGGGATCGACCCTTACTCACGTAAGGTTTATTACTTGGACGACCCAGTGCACTTGCTGGTTAATTGTGCGAAGTTGTGACAAAGTGTGATTCACGTTTGAGAGCGCTACCAAGTTTTTGGCGCCATTGTTGATGATCACAATTTCGTGCACCAAGTTTTTGGCGCCATTGCTGGGGAAGATCCCTTCCTCTGAGGTGTCCCATTACTCACAGGATTCCTCTCAGAAGTGTACATGAATTGATTGTTTGCAACCATTTCAATAAGTTCTTGAGCTTCTGCAGGCGTTTTCTTTAGGTGAATGGATCCACCTGCAGAATGGTCCAGTGACATCTTAGAGAACTCAGATAGACCATAATAGAATATATTCAGAATGGTCCACTCTGAAAGCATGTCAGAAGGACACTTTTTGGTCATCTGCTTGTATCTTTCCCAAGCTTCATAGAGGGATTCACCATCTTTTTGCTTCAAGATCTGAACATCCACTCTAAGCTTGCTCAGCTTTTCAGGAGGAAAGAACTTGGCAAAGAAGGCCGTGACCAGCTTATCCCAAGAGTCTAGGCTATCTTTAGATTGTGAGTCCAACCATGTTCTAGCTCTGTCTCTTACAGCAAAAGGGAAAAGCATGAGCTTGTAGACTTCAGGATCTACTCCATTAGTCTTAACAGTTTCACAGATCTGGAAGAACTCAGTTAAAAACTGGTAGGGATCTTCTGATGAAAGTCCATGAAACTTGCAGTTCTGTTGTATTAGAGCAACTAGTTGAGGCTTCAGTTCAAAATTGTTTGCTCCAATGGCAGGGATTGATATGCTTCTTCCATAAAAGTTGGAAGTAGGTGTAGTATAATCACCAAGCATCCTCCTTGCGTTATTGTTGTTGTTATTATTTTTGGTTGCCATCTCCTCTTTTTTTTCGAAAATTTCTGTCAAGTCCTCTGCAGAGGGTTGTGCTTTGGCTTCCCTTAGCTTCCTTCTTAGGATCCTTTCAGGTTCAGGATCTGCTTCAACAAGAATGTACTTGTCCTTGCTCCTGCTCATATGAAAAAGAAGAGAACAGAAAATAATAATAGGGATCCTCATTAGCATAGTAGAGAGATTCCTTTATGTTAGTAGAAGAAGAAAAGAATAGAAGAAGGAAAAGAGGAAAATTCGAACTCAGAGAGGAAGAGGGGGTTCAAATTTTAAGATGAAGAAAAGTGTTAGTAAATGAATAAATAAATAGAAAGAGATGAGAGAGAAGAGTTTTCGAAAATTAACTAAAATAAAAGAAAAATATTAAAGTTAAAATCCGAAAATTAAGAAAAGGAATAAAATCAAAATTAGAATTTAAAATAATTAGTTAATTAAAAAAAATTTTGAAAAAGAGGGAGATGATTTTCGAAAATTAGAGAGAGAAAAATAGTTAGGTGGTTTTGAAAAAGATAAGAAACAAACAAAAAGTCAATTAGTTAGTTGAAAAAGATTTGAAAATTGTTGCGAGGGTTACCTGAAACTGTAGGTCGATCTCGGTCGAGATCTTCTGTGTTGGTCGGAGCCGACGTGTCCAGCGGGTGTATAGCGGCCGGAGCTGGTGGGTCCGACTTGTTGGACTTGGTGGTGGTGCTGATCCTTCATCCCCAGAGGGTGGGGGGTACCTGCAAGGGACTCCAATGCTTAAGTTAGCAAGGGTATTAAGCAGGTATTGAGTAGAATCAGAGTATGAGTTATACCTGGGTGCTCCAGTATTTATAATGGTGAGATGTGGCCTTCTGTGGATAAGATAAGTTAGTTATCTTATCTTATCTTTATCTTATCTTTAAGTGAGGTCATCTCATCTTTAAGGGAACCGCCCTTCTCTCTGCTGGCTTGGGTTGCCTTGGGATTTGGGGCGTGTTCCTCTATTTGGGCCCTTCTTTGGGCTTTCCTGGGGACTTGATCGAGCTCTTTGGAAAGAAGTCGGGTTG
The DNA here is from genome assembly GCF_014773155.1 of Arachis stenosperma. NCBI lineage: Eukaryota > Viridiplantae > Streptophyta > Magnoliopsida > Fabales > Fabaceae > Arachis > Arachis stenosperma. The sequence continues at coordinate 18,005,842 of NC_080378.1, forward strand.
TCCTGACCTGAAAAGGTTGGTCGCTTTGTCTGTCGAACATCCCGGGTCGGTCATCTCGACCCAGGGCATGAACAGTGCCCCTGCTTGAGCTCGGTCTTCTTTTTTGAGGTCAAGTCTTTGACTTCGGTCCTTCTTTGGTGAAGCCGAACTCAAGCATTTTGTCGATTTCTTCGTAGCAGTCTTTTGAATGTAGAACGTTTCCTCTAAAAGGCGCGCGCTTTTATATCGGCACTTTGGAAATGTGCGAGGGTTTAATGCCTTCTTTAATTTTAGCATTAATTTCCCCGTTTCCCTTTGGCTCTTTATTTCAATTTTGACAACCCAGAAATGGTTTTTCTCCTTTTGCCCTTTTCGTAACTTCTTTTCTCCGCTCTCTCTATTCTTCATTTTTTGTTTGCGCTTCTGCTTTCTTTGAGTTGCAGCGTCGTTTGGCGTTTCTGGAGCCTGGAGTCTTACGTTTCTTCTTGCGACAATGCTCTTGTTCGCGTTCTTTGTGAGAAGGCATTCCCAGATTTCATCCTCCATTGAAGTTTCTTTGAAGCTCGCTGCTCTTTCCAGGTAGGTACTAGCTTTCTTGCTTCTTTCCTAGCTTTGTCTTTAGTTCTGATTTTGCATGTTTGAAAGTTTGAATCGTTTCGTGGTCTTGTATTTGCTTGTCGCTGTAACATGCTTTTCCTATATTTCTCTTATGGATTTTCTTGGAATTTCTATCGAGGCCTTCTAGGGTTTTACTGTTGCTTGTCTGATACTGATAAAAAATCTGCATCTGTTCCTCACTTTTGGAGATTGCTTTTTGTCTGATCTTGAAAAAGGTTGCATCTTTAATGGTCTCTGCTTGGCGTGCTTGATGTTTGGGAATGCTTTTTGCTTGGTAGACTGTAATGACTTTTGTGTTTTTCTTTGATGAAAAATGTTTGCTGTTTTGAATTCTTTCTGAGAAAAGCTGGAGTGCAAGCTGTAGATCTTGCCTGGAAACCTTGCTTTGTTACTGCCTCCAAAGGATGCCCCAGGACTTTGGTTTGAGTCTTGGGGTTTTCCTTTTCTTGTTTCTTCGCTTGTATCGTATTGACCGAGTTGTTTTCTCCCTTTGCCGGGATGTTTTTAGTAACCCCATCTTCTTTTCTTACTTGTAGGATGGTGCACAAAATTGTGATAAATACTTTTCACAACTCAAATAATCCCCGGTGATGAACCCAAAAACTTGGTGTTCAATACCATGGCATAAACACAACTTCGCACAACTAACCAGCAAGTGTACTGGGTCGTCCAAGTAATAAACCTTACGCGAGTAAGGGTCGATCCCACAGAGATTGTTGGTATGAAGCAAGCTATGGTCACCTTGTAAATCTTAGTCAGGCAAACTCAAATGGTAATGGATGATGAATAAAACATAAAGATAAAGATAGAGATACTTATGCAATTCATTAGTGGGAATTTCAGATAAGCGTATGGAGATGCTTGGTCCCTTCCGTCTCTCTGCTTTCCTACTGTCTTCATCCAATCCTTCTTACTCCTTTTCATGGCAAGCTGTATGCAAGGGTTTCACCGTTGTCAGTGGCTACCTCCCATCCTCTCAGTGAAAATGTTCAACGCACCCTGTCACGGCACGGCTATTCATCTGTCGGTTCTCAATCAGGTTAGAATAGAATCCAGTGATTCTTTTGCATCTGCCACTAACGCCCAGCCTTCAGGAGTTTGAAGCTCGTCACAGTCATTCAATCATTGAATCCTACTCAGAATACCACAGACAAAGTTTAGACCTTCCGGATTCTCTTGAATGCCGCCATCAATTCTAGCTTATACCACGAAGATTCCGGTTAAAGAATCCAAGAGATATCCACCCAATCTAAGGTAGAACGGAGGTGGTTGTCAGGCACACATTTATAGGTGAGAATGATGATGAGTGTCACGGATCATCACATTCATCAAGTTGAAGAACAAGTGATATCTTAGAACAAGAACAAGCGGAATTGAATAGAAGAACAATAGTAATTGCATTAATACTCGAGGTACAGCAGAGCTCCACACCTTAATCTATGGTGTGTAGAAACTCCACCGTTGAAAATACATAAGAACAAAAGTGATCATTGGCTTCGGCCCCAGAGAGGGAACCAGAAGAACCCAGATGAGAATACAATAGTAAAAGGTCCTACTTATAGAGAACTAGTAGCCTAGGGTTTACAGGGATGAGTAAATGACATTAAAATCCACTTCCGGGCCCACTTGGTGTGTGCTTGGGCTGAGCATTGAAGCATTTTCATGTAGAGACTCTTCTTGGAGTTAAACGCCAGCTTTGGTGCCAGTTTGGGCGTTTAACTCGCATCCTTGTGCCAGTTCCGGCGTTTAACGCAGGGAATTCTAATGGTGACTTTGAACACCAGTTTGGGCCATCAAATCTTGAACAAAGTATGGACTATCATATATTGCTGAAAAGCCCAGGATGTCTACTTTCCAACGCCATTAAGAGCGCGCCAATTGGGCTTCTGTAGCTCCATAAAATTCACTTCGAGTGCAGGGAGGTCAGAATCCAACAGCATCTGCAGTCCTTTTTAGTCTCTGAATCAGATTTTTGCTCAAGTCCCTCAATTTCAGCCAGAAAATACCTGAAATCACAGAAAAACACACAAACTCATAGTAAAGTCTAGAAAATTGAATTTTAACTAAAAAATAATAAAAATATACTAAAAACTAACTAGATCATACTAAAAACATACTAAAAACAATGCCAAAAAGCGTACAAATTATCCGCTCATCACAACACCAAACTTAAATTGTTGCTTGTCCTCAAGCAACTGAAAATCAAAAAAGATAAAAAGAAGAGAATTTGCAATGAATTCCAAAAACATCTATGAAGATCAGTATTAATTAGATGAGCGGGGCTTTTAGCTTTTTGCCTCTGAATAGTTTTGGCATCTCACTCTATCCTTTGAAATTAAGAATGATTGGCTTCTTTAGGAACTCAGAATCCAGATAGTGTCATTGATTCTCCTAGTTAAGTATGATGATTCTTGAACACAGCTACTTATTGAGTCTTGGCCGTGGCCCAAAGCACTCTGTCTTCCAGTATTACCACCGGATACATACATGCCACAGACACATAATTGGGTGAACCTTTTCAGATTGTGACTCAGCTTTGCTAGAATCCCCAATTAGAGGTGTCCAGAGTTCTTAAGCACATTCTTTTTTCCTTGGATCACAACTTTATTTCTTTCTTTTTTTTCTTTTCTCTCTTTTTTTTCGTTTTCTTTTCTCCCTTTTTTCGTTTTTTTTTCCTTCCTTTTTTTTTGTATTCACTGCTTTTTCTTGCTTCAAGAATCATTTTTATGATTTTTCAGATCCTCAGTAACATGTCTCCTTTTTCATCATTCTTTCAAGAGCCAACATTCATGAATCACAAATTCAAGATACATATGCACTGTTTAAGCATACATTCAGAAAACAAAAGTATTGCCACCACATCAAAATAATTAAACTGTTATAAAATTCAAAATTCATGCAATTCTTCTCTTTTTCAATTAAGAACATTTTTCATTCAAGAAAGGTGATGGATTCATAGGACATTCATAACTTTAAGGCATAGACACTAAGACACTAATGATCACAAGACACAAACATAAGCATAATTTTCGAAAAACAGAAAAATAAAGAACAAGGAAATTAAAGAACGGGTCCACCTTAGTGATGGCGGCTTGTTCTTCCTCTTGAAGATCCTATGGAGTGCTTGAGCTCCTCAATGTCTCTTCCTTGTCTTTGTTGCTCCTCTCTCATGATTCTTTGATCTTCTCTAATTTCATGGAGGAGAATGGAATGTTCTTGGTGCTCCACCCTTAGTTGTCCCATGTTGGAACTCAATTCTCCTAGGGAGGCGTTTAATTGCTCCCAATAGTTTTGTGGAGGAAAGTGCATCCCTTGAGGCATCTCAGGGATTTGATGATGAGAGGGGTCTCTTGTTTGCTCCATCCTCTTCTTAGTAATGGGCTGTTCCTCATCAATGGGGATGTCTCCCTCTATGTCAACTCCAACTGAATAACAGAGGTGACAAATGAGATGAGGAAAGGCTAACTTTGCCAAGGTAGAGGACTTGTCCGCCACCTTATAAAGTTCTTGGGATATCACCTCATGAACTTCTATTTCTTCTCCAATCATGATGCTATGAATCATGATAGCCCGTTCTATAGTAACTTCGGACCGGTTGCTAGTGGGAATGATTGAGCGTTGGATAAACTCCAACCATCCCCTAGCCACGGGTTTGAGGTCATGCCTTCTCAATTGAACCGGCTTTCCTCTTGAATCTCTCTTCCATTGGGCGCCCTCTTCACAAATGACTGTGAGGACTTGGTCCAACCTTTGATCAAAGTTGACCCTTCTAGTGTAAAGGTGTTCATCTCCTTGCATCATGGGCAAGTTGAATGCCAACCTTACATTTTCCGGACTAAAATCCAAGTATTTCCCCCGAACCATACTAAGCCAATTCTTTGGGTCCGGGTTCACACTTTGGTCATGGTTCTTAGTGATCCATGCATTGGCGTAGAACTCTTGAACCATTAAGATTCCGACTTGTTGAATGGGGTTGGTAAGAACTTCCCAACCTCTTTTTCGGATCTCATGTCGGATCTCCGGATATTCACTCTTTTTGAGTTTAAAAGGGACCTCGGGGATCACTTTCGTCAAGGCCACAACTTCATAGAAGTGGTCTTGATGCACCCTTGAGATGAATCTCTCCATCTCCCATGACTCGGAGGTGGAAGCTTTTGCCTTCCCTTTCCTCTTTCTAGAGGTTTCTCCGGCCTTGGATGCCATAAATGGTTATGGAAAAACAAAAAGCAATGCTTTTACCACACCAAACTTAAAGGGTTTGCTCGTCCTCGAGCAAAAGAGAAAAGAAGAGAGTAGAAGAAGAAGAAACGAAGGAGATGGAGGGGGTTTTATTGTTCGGCCAAAGGGGGAGAAGTAGTGTTTAGATTGTGTGAAAATGAAGGAGTGAAGATGGGTTTATATAGGAGTGGGGAGAGGGGTAGGGTTTGGTCATGTATGGGTGGGTTTGGGTGGGAAAGTGGTTTGAATTTGAATGGTGAGGTAGGTGGGGTTTTATGAAGGATGAATGTGAGTGGTGAAGAGAAAGATGGGATTTGATAGGTGAGGGATTTTTGGGGAAGAGGTGTTGAGGTGATTGGTGAATGGGTGAAGAAGAGAGAGAGTGGTGGGGTAGGTGGGGATCCTGTGGGGTCCACAGATCCTGAGGTGTCAAGAAAAAGTCATCCCTGCACCCAGTGGCGAGCAAAATTGCTCCCTGTGCCAATTCTGACGTTAAACGCCGGGCTGGTGCCCATTTCTGGCGTTTAACGCCAACTTCTTGCCCTTCTCTGGCGTTAAATGCCCAGAATGGTGCCAGACTGGGCGTTAAACGCCCATCTGCTAGCCTTACTAGCGTTTAAACGCCAGCAGGATCTTCCTCCAAGGTGTGCTATTTTTCTTTCTGTTTTTCATTCTATTTTTGCTTTTTCAATTGGTTTTGTGACTTCTCATGATAATCAACCTACAGAAAATATAAAATAACAAAAGAGAATAGATAAATATAATAAGATTGGGTTGCCTCCCAACAAGCGCTTCTTTAATGTCATTAGCTTGACAGTGGGCTCTCATGAAGCCTCACAGATACTCAGAGCAATGTTGGAACCTCCCAACACCAAACTTAGAGTTTGAATGTGGGGGTTCAACACCAAACTTAGAAGTTGGTTGTGGCCTCCCAACACCAAACTTAGAGTTTGACTGTGGGGGCTATGTTTGGCTCTGTTTTGAGAGAAGCTCATCATGCTTCCTCTCCATGGTGACAGAGGGATATCCTTGAGCCTTAAACACCAAGGATTCTTTATTCACTTGAATGATCAATTCTCCTCTATCAACATCAATCACAGCCTTTGCTGTGGCTAGGAAGGGTCTGCCAAGGATGATGGATTGATCCATACACTTCCCAGTCTCTAGGACTATGAAATCAGCAGGGATGTAATGGTCTTCAACCTATACCAGAACATCCTCTACAAGTCCATAAGCTTGTTTTCTTGAGTTGTCTGCCATCTCTAGTGAGATTTTTGCAGCTTGCATCTCAAAGATCCCTTGCTTCTCCATTACAGAGAGAGGCTTGAGGTTTACACGTGACCCTAGGTCATACAAGGCCTTCTTAAAGGTCATGGTGCCTATGGTACAAGGTATTGAAAACTTCCCAGGATCCTGTCTCTTTTGAGGTAATTTTTGCCTAGACAAGTCATCCAGTTCTTTGGTGAGCAAAGGGGGTTCATCCTCCCAAGTCTCATTTCCAAATAACTTGTCATTTAGCTTCATGATTGCTCCAAGGTATTAGCAACTTGCTCTTCAGTGACATACTCATCCTCTTCAGAGGAAGAATACTCATCAGAGCTCATGAATGACAGAAGTAAGTCCAATGGGATCTCTATGGTCTTATTTTGAGCCTCAGATTCCCATGGTTCCTCATTGGGGGACTCAATGGAGGCCAGTGGACGTCCATTGAGGTCTTCCTCAGTGGCGTTCACTACCTCTTCCTCCTCTCCAAATTCGGCCATGTTGATGGCTTTACACTCTCCTTTTGGATTTTCTTCTGTATTGCTTGGAAGAGTACTAGGAGGGAGTTCAGTAATTTAATTTTCTTGCTCAGCTGACCCACTTGTGCCTCCAAATTTCTAATGGAGGACCTTGTTTCAGTCATGAAACTTTGAGTGGTTTTGATTAGATCAGAGACCATGGTTGCTAAGTCAGAGGTGTTCTGCTTAGAACTCTCTGTCTGTTGCTGAGAAGATGATGGAAAAGGCTTGCTATTGCTAAACCTGTTTCTTCCACCATTATTGTTATTGAAACCTTGTTGAGGTCTCTATTGTTCTTTCTATGAGAAATTTGGATGATTTCTCCATGAAGGATTATAGGTGTTTCCATAGGGTTCTCCCATGTAATTCACCTCTTCCATTGAAGGGTTCTCAGGATCATAAGCTTCTTCTTCAGATGAAGCTTCCTTAGTCCTGCTTGGTGCATTTTGCATTCCAGACAGATTTTGAGAAATTATATTGACTTATTGAGTCAATATTTTGTTCTGAGCCAATATGGCATTCAGAGTATCAACCTCAAGAACTCCTTTCTTCTGATTAGTCCCATTGTTCACAGGATTCCTTTTAGAAGTGTACATGAATTGGTTATTTGCAACCATTTCAATCAGCTCTTGAGCTTCTGTAGGCGTCTTCTTCAGATGAAGAGATCCTCCAGCAGAGCTATCCAAAGACATCTTGGACAGTTCAGACAGACCATCATAGAAAATACCTATGATGCTCCATTCAAAAAGCATATCAGATGGGCACTTTCTGATTAATTGTTTGTATCTTTCCCAAGCTTCATAGAGGGATTCTCCTTCCTTCTGTCTGAAGGTTTGGACTTCCACTCTAAGCTTACTCGATTTTTGAGGTGGAAAGAACTTTGCCAAGAAGGCATTGACTAGCTTTTCCCAAGAGTTCAGGCTTTCTTTAGGTTGTGAGTCCAACCATATTCTAGCTCTGTCTCTTACAGCAAAAGGGAATAGCATAAGTCTGTAGACCTCAGGGTCAACCCCATTAGTCTTGACAGTGTCACAGATTTGCAAGAATTCAGCTAAAAACTGATGAGGATCTTCCAATGGAAGTCCATGGAACTTGCAATTTTGTTGCATTAGAGAAACTAATTGAGGCTTAAGCTCAAAGTTGTTTGCTCCAATGGCAGGGATAGAGATGCTTCTCCCATAGAAGTCGGGAGTAGGTGCAGTAAAGTCACCCAGCACCTTCCTTGCATTATTGGCATTGTTGTTGTTTTCGGCTGCCATGGGTTCTTCTTCTTTGAAGATTTCTGTTAGGTCCTCTACAGAGAATTGTGCCTTAGCTTCTCTTAGCTTTCGCTTTAAGGTCCTTTCAGTTTCAGGATCAGCCTCAACAAGAATGCTTTTGTCTTTGCTTCTGCTCATATGAAAGAGAAGAAAACAAGGAAATATGGAATCCTCTATGTCACAGTATAGAGATTCCTTGAGGTGTCAGATGAAAAGAAAAATAGAAGGCAGAAGTAGAAGAATTCGAACTTATCAAGAGAGGTGAAGTTCGAATTGTTCATTGAGGAATAGTGTTAGTCCATAAATAGAAGGATGTGAGAAGAGGGGAAGAAATTTTCGAAAATTAAGTAAAAGATTTTAAAAACATTTTGAAAAACACTAATTGATTTTCGAAAATAAGAGTGAAAAAGAAATTAAGTGATTTTTGAAAAAGATTTTGAAATTAGAAAATAAAAAGATTTGATTTTAAAAATTAATAACTTGGCTAACAAGAAAAGATATGATTCAAACATTAAACCTTTCTCAACAGAAAAGGCAACATACTTGAAATGTTAAATCAAATCATTAATTGATAGCAAGTATTTTTGAAAATGGAAAGAAATTGATTTTGAAAAAGATTTGATTTTGAAAAGATTTTGAAAACTAAACAAAAAAAATTTTTGATTTGAAAACAAAATCTTCCCTCTTGCGCCATCCTGGCGTTAAACGCCCAAAATGGTGCACATTCTGGCGTTTAACGCCCAAACCACTACCCTTTTGGGGTTAAACGCCCAGCCAGGCACCTTGGCTGGCGTTTAAACTCCAGTTTGCCTTCTTCACTGGGCATTTTGAACACCCAGCTTTTTCTGTGTAATTCCTCTGCTGTATGTTCTGAATCTTCAATTCTCTGTATTATTGACTTGAAAAGACACAAATTAAAAATATTTTTGGATTTTTAATAATGAGGAATAATCATAATGCAACTAAAATCAAATAACAATGCATGCAAGACACCAAACTTAGCAGTTTGTATACTGCTGACACTAACAAAATGAGAATGCATATGAGAAACAACAAAACACTCAAGCCAAGAGAAATTAAAGATCAGAGTGATGAAATCATCAAGAACAACTTGAAGATTAATGAAGACACATGCATGAATGCAAGAAGAACAGAAACATGCAATTGACACCAAACTTAACATGAGACTCTAGACTCAAACAAGAAATATTTTTGGTTTTTATGATTTTGTAATTTTTTTGTGCTTTTTCGAAAATTAAGTGGAAAAAAAAATAAAGATATCAAAATTCTTAATGAGAATTCCAGGAATCATGCAATGTTAGTCTAAGACTCTAGTCCAGGAATTAGACATGGCTTCATAGCCAGCCAACCTTTCAAAGAAAGCTCCGGTCCAAAACACTAGACATGGCCAATGGCCAGCCAAGCCTTAGCAGATCACTGCTCCAACAGCAAGATTGATGGAAATCAACAAGCTCTTGTGATGATAAGTTGAAACCTTGGTCCAATAAAATTAGACATGGCTTCACAGCCAGCCAGACTTCAACAGGTCATCATGAAACTCTAGAATTCATTCTTAAGAATTCTGAAAAAAATACCTAATCTAAGCAACAAGATGAACCGTCAGTTGTCCAAACTCAACAATCCTCGGCAACGGCGCCAATAACTTGGTGCACGAAATTGTGATCTGATGAGCGGATAATTTGTACGCTTTTTGGCATTGTTTTTAGTATGTTTTTAGTATGATCTAGTTAGTTTTTAGTATATTTTTATTAGTTTTTAGTTAAAATTCACTTTTCTGGACTTTACTATGAGTTTGTGTGTTTTTCTTTGATTTCAGGTATTTTCTGGCTGAAATTGAGGGACCTGAGCAAAAATCTGATTCAGAGACTAAAAAGGACTGCAGATGCTGTTGGATTCTGACCTCCCTGCACTCGAAGTGGATTTTCTGGAACTATAGAAGCCCAATTGGCGCGCTCTCAACGGCGTTGGAAAGTAGACATTCTGGGATTTCCAGCAATATATGATAGTCCATACATTGCCCAAGATTTGATGGCCCAAACCGGCGTTCAAAGTCACCTTCAGAATTTCCAGCGTTAAACGCCGGAACTGGCACAAGAATGGGAGTTAAACACCCAAACTGGCACCAAAGCTGGCGTTTAACTCCAAGAAGAGTCTCTACACGAAAATGCTTCAATGCTCAGCCCAAGCACACACCAAGTGGGCCCGGAAGTGGATTTTTATGTCATTTACTCATCTCTGTACACCCTAGGCTACTAGTTCTCTATAAGTAGGACCTTTTACTATTGTATTGAGATATATCTTGGTAGCTATCTTTATACTTATGCTATCTTAGATCATTGGGAGGCTGGCCATTCGGCCATGCCTAGACCTTGTTCTTATCTATTTTCAACGGTGGAGTTTCTACACACCATAGATTAAGGTGTGGAGCTCTGCTGTACCTCGAGTATTAATGCAATTACTATTGTTCTTCTATTCAATTCCGCTTGTTCTTGTTCTAAGATATCACTTGTTCTTCAACTTGATGAATGTGATGATCTGTGACACTCATCATCATTCTCACCTATGAACGTGTGACTGACAACCACCTCCGTTCTACCTTAGATTGGGTGAATATCTCTTGGATTCCTGATACACGATGCATGGTTGATCGCCTGACAACCGAGCGCTCGCCTGACAACCGAGCGCTCGCCTGACAACCGAGCCAGCCATTCCGTGAGATCAGAGTCTTCGTGGTATAGGCTAGAACTGATGGCGGCATTCAAGAGAATTCGGAAGGTCCAACCTTGTCTGTGGTATTCTGAGTAGGATTCAATGATTGAATGACAGTGACGTGCTTCAAACTCCTGAGGGCGGGGCGTTAGTGACAGACGCAAAAGAATCACTGGATTCTATTCCGGCCTGATTGAGAACCGACAGATGGATAGCCGTGCCGTGACAGGGTGCGTTGAACATTTCCACTGAGAGGATGGGAGGTAGCCACTGACAACGGTGAAACCCTTGCATAAGCTTGCCATGGAAAGGAGTAAGAAGGATTGGATGAAGACAGTAGGAAAGCAGAGAGACGGAAGGGACACAGCATCTTCATGCGCTTATCTGAAATTTCCACCAATGAACTGCATAAGTATCTCTATCTTTATCTTTATGTTTTATTCGTATATCACCCATATCCATTTGAGTTTGCCTGACTAAGATTTACAAGGTGACCATAGCTTGCTTCATACCAACAATCTCTGTGGGATCGACCCTTACTCGCGTAAGGTTTATTACTTGGACGACCCAGTACACTTGCTGGTTAGTTGTGCGAAGTTGTGTTTATGCCATGGTGTTGAACACCAAGTTTATGGATTATTTGAGTTGTAGTGATCACAATTTCGCATACCATGATCAATACTTTTCACAACTCAAATAATCCCCGGTGATGAACCCAAAAACTTGGTGTTCAATACCATGGCATAAACATAACTTCGCACAACTAACCAGCAAGTGTATGGGTCGTCCAGTAATAAACCTTACGCGAGTAAGGGTCGATCCACAGAGATTGTGGTATGAGCAAGCTATGGTCACCTTGTAAATCTTAGTCAGGCAAACTCAAATGGTAATGGATGATGAAAAAACATAAAGATAAAGATAGAGATACTTATGCAATTCATTAGTGGGAATTCAGATAAGCGTACGGAGATGCTTGGTCCCTTCCGTCTCTCTGCTTTCCTACTGTCTTCATCCAATCCTTCTTACTCCTTTCCATGGCAAGCTTATGCAAGGGTTTCACCGTTGTCAGTGGCTACCTCCCATCCTCTCAGTGGAAATGTTCAACGCACCCTGTCACGGCACGGCTATCCATCTGTCGGTTCTCAATCAGGCCGGAATAGAATCCAGTGATTCTTTTGCGTCTGTCACTAACGCCCCGCCCTCAGGAGTTTGAAGCACGTCACTGTCATTCAATCATTGAATCCTACTCAGAATACCACAGACAAGGTTGGACCTTCCGAATTCTCTTGAATGCCGCCATCAGTTCTAGCCTATACCACGAAGACTCTGATCTCACGGAATGGCTGGCTCGGTTGTCAGGCGAGCGCTCGGTTGTCAGGCGAGCGCTCGGTTGTCAGGCGATCAACCATGCATCGTGTATCAGGAATCCAAGAGATATTCACCCAATCTAAGGTAGAACGGAGGTGGTTGTCAGTCACACGTTCATAGGTGAGAATGATGATGAGTGTCACAGATCATCACATTCATCAAGTTGAAGAACAAGTGATATCTTAGAACAAGAACAAGCGGAATTGAATAGAAGAACAATAGTAATTGCATTAATACTCGAGGTACAGCAGAGCTCCACACCTTAATCTATGGTGTGTAGAAACTCCACCGTTGAAAATAGATAAGAACAAGGTCTAGGCATGGCCGAATGGCCAGCCTCCCAATGATCTAAGATAGCATAAGTATAAAGATAGCTACCAAGATATATCTCAATACAATAGTAAAAGGTCCTACTTATAGAGAACTAGTAGCCTAGGGTGTACAGAGATGAGTAAATGACATAAAAATCCACTTCCGGGCCCACTTGGTGTGTGCTTGGGCTGAGCATTGAAGCATTTTCGTGTAGAGACTCTTCTTGGAGTTAAACGCCAGCTTTGGTGCCAGTTTGGGTGTTTAACTCCCATTCTTGTGCCAGTTCCGGCGTTTAACGCTGGAAATTCTGAAGGTGACTTTGAACGCCGGTTTGGGCCATCAAATCTTGGGCAATGTATGGACTATCATATATTGCTGGAAATCCCAGAATGTCTACTTTCCAACGCCGTTGAGAGCGCGCCAATTGGGCTTCTATAGTTCCAGAAAATCCACTTCGAGTGCAGGGAGGTCAGAATCCAACAGCATCTGCAGTCCTTTTTAGTCTCTGAATCAGATTTTTGCTCAGGTCCCTCAATTTCAGCCAGAAAATACCTGAAATCAAAGAAAAACACACAAACTCATAGTAAAGTCCAGAAAAGTGAATTTTAACTAAAAACTAATAAAAATATACTAAAAACTAACTAGATCATACTAAAAACATACTAAAAACAATGCCAAAAAGCGTACAAATTATCCGCTCATCAGATCACAATTTCGTGCACCAAGTTATTGGCGCCGTTGCCGAGGATTGTTGAGTTTGGACAACTGACGGTTCATCTTGTTGCTTAGATTAGGTATTTTTTTCAGAATTCTTAAGAATGAATTCTAGAGTTTCATGATGACCTGTTGAAGTCTGGCTGGCTGTGAAGCCATGTCTAATTTTATTGGACCAAGGTTTCAACTTATCATCACAAGAGCTTGTTGATTTCCATCAATCTTGCTGTTGGAGCAGTGATCTGCTAAGGCTTGGCTGGCCATTGGCCATGTCTAGTGTTTTGGACCGGAGCTTTCTTTGAAAGGTTGGCTGGCTATGAAGCCATGTCTAATTCCTGGACTAGAGTCTTAGACTAACATTGCATGATTCCTGGAATTCTCATTAAGAATTTTGATATCTTTATTTTTTTTTCCACTTAATTTTCGAAAAAGCACAAAAAAATTACAAAATCATAAAAACCAAAAATATTTCTTGTTTGAGTCTAGAGTCTCATGTTAAGTTTGGTGTCAATTGCATGTTTC